>NW_023396896.1:0-95940 GCF_011125445.2 Fundulus heteroclitus
TTGGACTTCAGAGCTGAGGCCACAAACTTCACATCAGTCAGTGAGAGGTAACAGCCCACTGTCTGGGATTGAGAGAAGGTAATCAGATCAGTTGTAGTTAAATCAGACTAATAAAGAACTGACAAAACAGAACTAAAAGATGATGACTAAAACAGTGATGTCATCATCAGATGAACATCTGACTCTTCACATCACTGTCCTGTTTGACCCACACAGAGAATCTCTTCAGTCTCTTCAGGTCTTGGTTCTACTGCAGAGCTGCGGTGTCTCTGCTTTGGTTAAAAGCTTCATTTAACCACAAAGATGAAGAAAGATCATCTAGAGTAAAACAACAGAACTGACTAAATCTATCTGGATGTCATGTAGCATTTGGCCGTCTCCTCTATGTAAATTATCAGCAGATATCTCTAGGACATATGTGAGTCTAGTGATAATACCACTATGGTTGTTTGGCTTCATCTCACTTCCAAATCAATCTCTAACCTATACATACAAGTGACCGCCTCTTCCTTTTACTGGAAGTGACCAACTGGGTAAATTACTGGTAATGTATCAAAAAGAAAACAGGAGGCTCCAGTTTTCATTTAGTAAAGAGTCATGACTTAATGTAACAGATAACGGCGTTACGTTACTTCCACTTAGAACACAGTGTGTTACTACACTGCATCAATAAAGCAGCTTTTCTTCACAGCAATGCTCTCCGCTGCAGGAGTTTACCAGTGGCTGACTTAGTTTTAGCACTTTACTTCTTCAGTGGTATAATTAGCTGAAGTACATTCTACCTGCTGCTGTCTGCAGTGGAGGGAGCCCTATTTCATTTACTACAAAGTCTGTTTTAGCTTGATATATTGCTGCAAGAGAAGATTCTGTTACAACCATTTATAGCTGGTTGCAGCTTGTTAATGTCAATAATAATCAAGTTTAAAACATTTGGTTTATTTATTGTTCTTCTATTATGAACATTAAGTATAATAATAATAATCATCATATCTACATAATTATATTAAAATTGATAGATGTCTTGACTTTAGACTCACTTGTGCCACCACACTAAAATGGTAGATTAGTGGACAATGTTTTCAGATTTATGCTCAATTCATTATTTATTCATTATTATGTATTTTATATGTGACACTTGAACTCTGAATTATTTTTACAGTTCCACTAACAGGAAAGTGGTCCTAATGCTTTGACATCTTAGATCCAGTGTCCGAAATTAACTTCCTGATTCACTGGCCAAGTTGGCCGGTAGATGTAAAAATCAACCGGCCAGGTATATTTTTTACCGGCCAAAATAATAATCCTCACCAGACCTCTCAATTTTTACCAAAATTAAGAGTGAGATTATGTTCATTTGGGGGGGTTAACCTCATTGGTGCGTCGCACGCGAGGGATAAACGGTGGGAAAATGCATAAATGAAGACTGTAAAGGGCTCCTTTAGAGGGGAGAGAATGAAAAATGTATCTAAGCTAAAGCCCCTGATGTTACAAGTTCCTTAAAATTACCCTTAAAAGTGCGCACCTAAATTACATGTAATTTTGCGCACCTGAATTTCAAGCTCAAGGAACCACAGCCCACGGAAGCACCGCTGGTTCTGTGTCGGTTAGAAAGCAAAAGAGCATGAAACACAGCCACTGACTCTCCTATTGATTTAATTTGGGACATTTTGGTACGAGTGGAAGGACATTAAACGTAGAGTGATTCACGTTTTGAAGGCTGGCCGCTGATATAAGCACCTGGCTCCTAGGAGGGGAGGGGGGGGGGCAGAGTAAGAGCGGTGCAGCACAGAAACACGGCGCATGTGATTAAAAAAAATGCAGAAGAAATGAGAAGAAAACTTCTAAACAGGACTAATTGACGTTTTAGACTGTATCTGGTTAGCAGATCTGTTCTGATCCAGCGTGCAGCCATGACTGGTTCCTCTTGTGTTTTAAAGCCAGACCTATCAGCTCTGAGCCACTCTGAGCATTAAAGCCACTCACACCTGCAGATGGAGGCAAAGGAGAAGGCCGGCTCAGCTTCAGGTAAGCTCCACCTGCTACCAGGCTCCACATTTGCCCTCTTTTCACAAGGCCATGGCTGATGTTCTGTGTGTGGGTGAGCATCAGTGTTTGGCTTCTGTGTGTTATGTGTTATTGGTTCAGGGCCCAAAGCTGCAGTCTGCTATAGCAATGTGAAAGGTGCTGCTGAGATCAGAGCAGAGCTGGGAGAGCAACAGGCTGCTGCTGCTGAGGGTGGCTTTACTTTTGCTCTGTTTCTGTTTGCTGCAGCCTGATAAAATCACTGTTTCCTTTTAATTAGGAACTCAGTAATCAGTTATTATTTCCTGAGTTACAACCTTCAGTCAATCAGTCTGATGGTGACCATGATTAAATGATCAATCATGGTTGATGATGAAATCCAACTCCATAAATCATCAAGTAGCTCTTAGACAGCAGCTAAAGCATCTCAGCTGAAGTCTGTAGCCTGGTGTCTGTAGACAGGATCAAATACGCTCTAAATGAACGCTTTCTGAGCTCCGTTAACACCACTTAGTCTGGGGGGGTTGATGCGTCACCTTGTGCTTGAATTCAGGTGCACATAATTACCTTACATGTAATTTAGGTGCCCACTTTTAAGGGTCATTAAGGGACTTGTAACTGAAGGGGCTTCAGCTCAGACCCTCATTCCTCCTCTTCCCTCTAAAGGAGCCCTTTACTCTCTTTATTGATGCATTTTTCCTCACTGTTTATTTCTGACATGCAGCGCACCAATGGGGGAAATCCTCCCACCTCAATGATTCCTCACCGCTATCATTAAGTATAAATTATGCTGGTGCCAGACGTTACCAAATAGTGTTTTTTCTACAGTCACTTAATAACCAGTGAGACGCAGAGCTTGAAAAGCTGCAGCGTTCACTTGACCTCTGTGAGCAACATATATGTCCAAAACCTGAGGTTATATCAAGCTACATGGCTTAATAAAAGAATCAAGTTACAGCATCATTTCTTTTAGATTTCTTAGTTTAGATCAAACTGATTTAGCCCGATTACATGAAATTACAACATGGATTTTTTTTAAAGAGCTGTATAGCATATTTTATTTCAGAGGAGCAGTCCTGCTATGGAAGAACTGAGAGATGTGCACATCTTTCAGGGTTCTAATTTTATTGCCATTAAATGATTTACATTTTCTGCAGTGAGATTTAGCACCAGCATGTAATAACCCATGTAGTAACCTGTAGTTATTAAAGTATTTCTGATTCTGATTAAAAAAGGAGTGTAATAATGCCGGCAGAAACTTACAACTACTTTATAACTTTATTCAGTGATTATTTGTACATGTGGGGTCTGTTTCATTTGATCCATTCATGCGGGTCTATCTAGTAACAAAATCTATTTTACAAGAATAAAGCAGCAGCTGAATGGACTCAGGAAGGTGGAGTTTTGGTTGCAGCAGACAGAATTTCTGCAGATGAGCCAAAATCAGAGCAAACTGGATTTTCCTCAGAAATCTGGCATGGACCACTGAGCCGTTTACTTGTTGAGAAGGTGCAATATTGAGCGTAAATGTTGTGAATAGAGATTAAACAGACGTGATTCTGCTCATATCAGGCAGTCTTGGTATGTTGGAACAATCCCAGGAGAACAGTTTGGTGTTTTTCTCTTTAACCCACTAACTGGACAGTAAGGTGTTGACACTCCTCTTTCACTTTTTAACCAAAGGAAAACATCTCCACTTCCATGTCTAGTCAGTTAAAATGAGACGCAGTTGACTGGATCCATTCTCCACCGCTCCCCCAGCCCAAAAAATGAACATAATCTCACTCTTAACTTTCCCTAAAAGTTGAGAGGTGTGATGATAGCGGATCTAGTTAGCTGAAATCTTTCTCTTCTAACTCTGTTCCAGCTCCATAACATAGTGGAACAAGCCAAAGGGCTCCTGAGAGACACTGTGGTGTTGTTAGGCTTGGCTTGTCATGGACTGTTGCTGCTGTCCTCACAACAGGAGACTATGTGAAGCTAGACAGCCACCAAGATGAAGAAAGTTCTCCACACAAGGCTTGATGTCCTTCACTTCTCTGAGGAACCTTTATTCAGAGATCTGACCAAGATGGGAGGTCTCACTCTGATTAAATATCACACCCAAACCTTTTTAACTATTGTTAGCATGGATTTACTGTGACTAATGTTAAACTATGAACTAGTTTATTATCTTATTTATGTCATTTATTCCCACCATGAATGTATTCCTGTCTGTTAACAAAAGGCAGGACACTGTTCATTTGTTCTCTATTGTTCTTGATCTCAATGGTCTTTTTCCTGGTTAAATAAAACTAAAATGAAGGCTTACTCCAAGGGTTGAAGATGTCAGTGACAGTCGTAGACACTGGCAGACAAACATAGTTGTGGACTGTTTCAGAGAACAATGAAAGCTAACCTATTACTTAGAGGTTAGGAACTGAACAGCAGACAAACCAAGGCTGGTCAACCATGCTGCTCATCTGGGCTGTTTTTCACACAATGTTTCTGATCTTCTCTGATTTATTTAGTTTTTACAAAGAAGTCATTTACGACCCAGATTACCATCACCAGCGGACCAGAAGTGGCCCACAGACCATCAGTTCAATAGCCCTGACCTAAAGAGGGATTTTCTAAAGAGGTGAATTATAGCCGCACATCTTCCTTTCCGACCTCTGTTTTCGTCAGCTCCGATTCCTGGCGCAATGAACTCCAAGCGACGCAGACGCGTCCCAACTCTGCCTAAGTTCCGGTCAGCTTCGCTTCATAGCGCGCCGGGGTCTTTCTCAAACTGATCCCGTGGGGCTGGCTCTTGGTTCACGGATCCGCCGACTCATCCGGGACCTCCTCTGGTTTTCATCGGCTTTGCGGCGCCACCTTGCCGCTCGTCCCGGCCGCAACTTTTCAGCCGGATCTACTCTCTCATTCACTCGCTAATGCGTTCGGAGCCAGCTCAGGTAATATGTATTCACCCATGTTCGTCCTCTATTCAGGCGAACGTGTTTCATTTTACTGTTTGTTTTCCTTTTCTTCTTCTTCTGGTGTTGCCGGTAGCCACCGGGCTTGTGGTGGCATTGCTGCCACCTACTGGTTGGAGTATGAAGTGCATTTTAAATTCAGCAATTGATACCAATCGTTATTAAACCGCTGCAACTCTGGTGCAATTTGGCATCTGCGTTCTCTGCCATGTTCCCTGCCATATTCCCTGCGTTCTCTGCCATATTCCCTGCGTTCTCTGCTATGTTCCCTGTGTGTTCCCTGTGTTCTCTGCCATGTTCCCTGTGTGTTCCCTGCGTTCTCTGCCTATTCCCTGTGTTCTCTGCCATATTCCCTGCGTTCTCTGCCATGTTCCCTGCCATATTCCCTGCGTTCTCTGCCATATTCCCTGCGTTCTCTGCTATGTTCCCTGTGTGTTCCCTGTGTTCTCTGCCATGTTCCCTGTGTGTTCCCTGCGTTCTCTGCCTATTCCCTGTGTTCTCTGCCTATTCCCTGCGTTCTCTGCCTATTCCCTGCGTTCTCTGCCATGTTCCCTGCGTTCTCTGCCATGTTCCCTGCGTTCTCTGCCATGCTCCCTGCGTTCTCTGCCATGCTCCCTGCGTTCTCTGCCATGTTCCCTGCGTTCTCTGCCATGTTCCCTGCGTTCTCTGCCATGTTCCCTGCGTTCTCTGCCATGTTCCCTGCGTTCTCTGCCATATTCCCTGCGTTCTCTGCCTATTCCCTGCGTTCTCTGCCATATTCTCTGCGTTCTCTGCCATATTCTCTGCGTTCTCTGCCATATTCCCTGCGTTCTCTGCCATGTTCCCTGTGTGTTCCCTGCGTTCTCTGCCATGTTCCCTGTGTTCCCTGCGTTCTCTGCCATGTTCTCTGCCATGTTCCCTGCGTTCTCTGCCATATTCCCTGCGTTCTCTGCCATATTCCCTGCGTTCTCTGCCATATTCCCTGTGTGTTCCCTGCGTTCTCTGCCATGTTCCCTGCGTTCTCTGCCATATTCCCTGCGTTCTCTGCCATATTCCCTGCGTTCTCTGCCATATTCCCTGCGTTCTCTGCCATATTCCCTGCGTTCTCTGCCATATTCTCTGCGTTCTCTGCCATATTCTCTGCGTTCTCTGCCATATTCTCTGCGTTCTCTGCCTATTCCCTGCGTTCTCTGCCATATTCCCTGCGTTCTCTGCCTATTCCCTGCGTTCTCTGCCATACTCCCTGCCATGATTATTCATTAATCACGTGCATCAGCCAGAAATTGACCTTTCACCTGACCTTTCACCTCTCCATCCACCTCACCTCATCTTTCCATTCGTCTTGTTTAAATTTTGGAAAGCCTTTGCAGCAATGGCCCTCTTTGCTAAGCTTTCTCATCTTTTCTCCTTCATTGCTCATCCTTCTCTCTGCCTTCTGAACTTGCTGACGCTCTGGCCTGGACCTCAGCATTTTTGGGGGGGGGGGCATCCCTGTTCTCATACATCTGTTTATCTACGTTAAAGTATAAATCATGTTTCCTGATTTATGTTTCCTGCTGAGGTCCAAGTATTTCCATTTAGACGTTCCCCTTTGCAAGCCTTTCAGTTCCAAGTATCATCCTGAGACTGACCATCTCTATTCATTCACCTCAACATACACCTCCCCTCATCTCCCCATTCATCTCACTCAACTTTGGTAGGCCTTCAAGGCAACCGGCCTGTTTGATGCACCGGCCTGGACCTCGGTAATTTTTGGGGGAAAATGTCCCTGTTCTCATACGCCTGCTTATGCATATTGAAGTATAATTCAGCGTGAATTTTTCCTGCCGAGGTCTGAGCGCCAAACTCTTAAAATATTGTATCAATAAAATTCTTCTAATTGCCTTTTCTTTCTGTGTGAGTTTTTCAGATTGAAATGGGTAACAGCCCAATGAGTGAAGAGCTGTTTAAAGTTTAAAATGTGTCTCTGGATGATTGAATCTTTCTAAAAGATCAAAATCTCTAAATACCAAAAGCTGCAGCAGAGCTGACCTGAATGAGCTGAAGATTTAGAAATCTGATGGTTGAAATAGTCCAAAGTATGAAGGAAGTAGTTAAAGGTCCAAAAACGTCCAGAACCGACTGAATAATGAAGAATAAACCGGACGGCAATAATGCTGAATCAGCATCAGTCAATGAAGACATCTGGACTCACCGAGCCTTTCTGCAGTTCCTCACAGCTGGAACCAGTCTCAGTCGTCCTGATTCTGATGTGTTGTACTTCTCCAGGTCCAACTCATCCAGAACCTCCTCTGACATCTGCAGCATGTAGGCCAGAGCTGAGCACTGGATCTCTGAGAGCTCCTCTGATCTGTTCTCTGATTTCAGGAACTGTTGGATCTCCTGATAAACTGAGAGGTCCTTCATCTCCATCAGACAGTGGAAGATGTTGATGCTTCTGTCAGGAGAGATTCTATCAGTGTTCATCTCCTTCAGGTTGGTGATGACTCTCTGGATGGTTCCTGGACTGTTCTCTGTCTGACCCAGCAGGCCTCCTAAGAGTCTCTGGTTGGACTCCACAGAGAGGCCATGAAGGAAGCGAGCAAACAGGTCCAGGTGGCCATTTTTACTGCTGAGGGATTTATCCATGATTCTCTTCAGGAAGTCATCCAGAGATGTTTCACTGTATTCTTCATCCAGGAAGTTCTCCACCACCTGTGTGTTCCTGCTGGTGAAGCAGTGGAACATGTAGACTGCAGCCAGAAACTCCTGAATGCTCAGATGAACAAAGCAGTAGACTGCTTTCTGGAAGATCACGCTCTCTCTCTTGAAGATCTCTGTACAAACTCCTGAGTACACCGAGGCCTCTGTGACATCCAGACCACACTGCTGCAGGTCTTCTTGGTAGAACATGATGTTTCCTTTCTCCAGATGTTCCAACGCCAGCCTCCCCAGCTTCAGGAGAACTTCCCTGTCAGCCTCCATCAGCTCCTGTGGACTCCTCCCATGTCCTCCATGGTACTTGTTCTTCTTCCTCCTGGTCTGGACCAGCAGGAAGTGAGAGTACATGTCAGTCATGGTCTTGGGCAGCTCTCCTCTCTGCTCTGTGGTCAACATGTTCTCCAGAACCGTAGCAGTGATCCAGCAGAAGACTGGGATTCCACACATGATGTGGAGGCTCCTGGAGGTCTTGATGTGGGAGATGATTCTGCTGGACAGCTCTTCATCACTGAACCTCCTCCTGAAGTACTCCTCCTTCTGGGCGTCGCTGAAGCCTCGTACCTCTGTTACCCTGGCAACACATGAAGGAGGGATCTGATTGGCCGCTGCAGGTCTGGAGGTGATCCAGACCAGAGCCGAGGGAAGCAGGTTCCCCTTGATGAGGTTTGTCAGCAGAACGTCGACTGATGACTTCTGTGTGACGTCAGAAACCAGCCGACTGTGGCTGAAGTCCAGAGAAAGTCTGCTTTCATCCAGGCCGTCAAAGATGAAGAGAAGTTTGTGGCGAGCCAGCTGCTCTGCTGGGAGCTTCTGGAGGGTTGGATGGAAAACATGGAGCAGCGTGAGAAGACTGTGCTGCTCACCTCTGATCAGGTTCAGCTCCCTGAACGACAGCAGAACCACCACACGGACATCTTGGTTCTCCAAGCCCTCGGCCCAGTCCAGAGTGAACTTCTGCACTGAGAAGGTTTTTCCAACACCAGCCACGCCGTTGGTCAGAACCACTCTGATGGCTCCATGTTGGTCAGGTGAGGCTTTAAAGATGTCGTGGCACCTGATTGGAGAGTCATGGAGGTTCTGGATCCTGGAAGCTCTCTCCAGCTGCTTCACCTCATGTTGGCTATTAACCTCTTCACTCTGTCCCTCTGTGATGTAGAGATCAGTGTAGATCCTGTTGAGGAGGGTTCTACTTCCTGGTTCATCACTTCCTTCAGTCACACGTTCACATCTCCTCCTCAGACTGATCTTATGTTCCTCTAGAACCTCCTGCAGACCAACATCTGCTGGAACAGAGAAGAAGAGACAACTGAAGGAAAAAAGCTGATTTAGTGATGAAGTTGGAGCAGAAACATCTGGAACATCAGGAGGTGTCATCATTAGAAGGTCTCTTAGGTCACATGATGTGATGCTAACCAATGGGATCCATCCTTAGAAGCAGAACCTTGTTAGATGGTCAGACAGCAGAGTTGTGCCTCTGCTTTGTGGCCAGTATCTGTTCACTGTCAGGATCTGATTCACAAAGCAGATCAGATGAAGAAATGCTGACAGAAACATGCAGCAGCTTTCAGCAACATCAACTCTTTAGCATCAGGTCACCATTGTCCTCATTTCTCTGCTTCTATCTGACCTTCTCCCACAAACACAGCAGCTACAGAAGAGGCAGAGAGACAGAAAATGCTTCCTGGCAGCATTTTCAGCCTTAATGAAGGAAATCTGGAGGAAATGCTCTAATCTGCCAGAGAAACAGCTCCTTGGATCAGCTAGTGTTCACATTTCAGATGCTTTTCTCCCTCACAGACTGGATTGGATGTTTTTAGAGAATAATTACAGATTAGAAATGACATGGGACTGATTTGGTCCTTTAGAAGTAAACAGCAGATAGAAATATTCCATGTTTCTACAAATATATCTGCTGTAATCTGGGATCTATTGTCAGAGGAAATAAAGCTTTCTGTCTCTCAGACTTTCCTTCCCTCTTTCTGTAAAGCAGCAGTGCAGCAGCTTGTTTTCTCCACCTTTTTGTTTCCATCAAAATGAGCTGCAGCTTTAAGGAGATCTTCAGTTTTAATGCATTTAGCACAAAGGGCTGAAAACAGAAGCACTTCAAAGCAAACCCAATAGGTTGTTGGGTTGAACACAGACGTTACATTTACAGCAGCTGGAAATCCAGAGATTCAGGGCAAATAATCGATCCCAGAAAGACTTTAAACACTTAGATTCCCAAATGCCAACTAAAGACGAGGAATTAGTCCAACAGAGACGATAGAAGGAAGTTCTGATTGGAGATGTTCAGTCTCACCTGGAGCACAGCTGCTCTGATTGGCTGCCAGCAGTCCAGGTCCTGGTCTAAGGAAGTAAAACAAAAGTAATCACACCCCTTCTCCTTCCTTTAGATCTTAACATAAATGCTCTTCCTAATTCATGCTTTACTTACCAGTTTATAAAACTCTAAGGTCCATTTTTAAACAAATGAATGAATATGCTTCTAAACATATATTTACACATTTACATGCCAACAATTCTCCCTACAGCCAATGTGACTAAGACCATTGTACATGTGTGTATAACCAGGCCCAATGTTTCTGCAGTGAATACTACTGCTTTATTGACCAACAGCTGATGATTATGGAGCTTTAAGTTAAGTTAAAGTTCTAAACTAATTTACTTTCACTTTATAAACTGAAGACTGAGTAAATATTAGGTTTTATATCTCTGTGGAATCACATGGATCAGTTAGAAACTGGGTTCTTACTCTGAGTCTGAGGGTCCAGGTTCAGAACTGAAGTCTGGATAGTATCCTTTGGACCGGTCACTCCTGATAGACGGACAGCTGGATCCTGGAGGTTCTGCTCTCTGTCTGTGGTTCTGACCTCTGAAACACCAACATGTTGTTATTCAGATCACATCAATCAGTGAGAAACTCTGATAAAAACCAGAGAAGAAGCTCTGAACACAAACTGCTGCAGAGAAGCAGAAGCTTTAAAGGTTCTTACTCTGAGGGTCCAGGTTCTTTGAAGTCTGGAGGTTTCTTTATGGACCGGTCACTCCTCATAGACGGACTGATGGGTCCTGGAGGTTCTGCTCTGTTCTCCATCTCCTGGGCTTCAGTCAGCCTGAGAGAGGAACCAGAACCAGTCAGTTCCCAGTGGTTCAGGTCCAGTCAGTGTTCTGTAGAGCAGAAAGCTGGTTCCCATCATGTGTGTAGAGGACCAGAGGAACCTGAGTTCAGCAGGTACCATCTGGGTCTGGATTGTCCTCTCCTTCACTACTTCATGCACCTCCTGATGTCTGCTGGCTGATCTCCTCAGAACCATCTGGAGAAGTTCTGCTTTCTTCAGAGAATGAAGCTAAAACTGAGGCTGAAACCTTTTCAGGTCTGAACTGGAATCCTGTTCCAGGTCTGTAGAAACATCCAGAGTGAATGAAGGAGGGAACATTTCCTCTGAAGTTCTGATGTGTTGGTTCTGAACACAGCGGCCCACAAAGATGAACAAAGATGCTGCAGCTTCACTGCTAAAAGGAACTAAAAGCAAGTAAAACTGGATTGAAATGAGTGTTTTTGTCCTTGATCTGAGCAGCTAAATAGGATTATCTGCCAACTGAATACGATTTAGCTCTTAATATAGGATCAACTCATCTCCATCATCTTATTTCAAGGTCAGTATATCTAATTATCTTATTTTAGGGATCAAAATACTCATTCCATTGGCAGATAATCTGATTTAGCTGCTCAGATCAAGGACAAATGCACTCATTTCCAGAAAGTTTTACTTCCTTTTAGTTCTCTTCTGCAGCTTGTAACTCTTCTCTTGGACCATCCTGCAGGTCATTCTCCAGAAGAACAGCAGAGATGGATTTATCTGATTGAAGATTTTACCATGATGAGCTCAATCAGAACCAAGATGTTCCTCTGAAAAAGATTTGATTTAGGAGGAACATCTTGGTGTTTCAGCTCCTTTATGACCAAAGTTATATTCAGGTGACCTGAAGGTTTTCTCTATTTATTTCTTTGGCTGTAGAATCCAAACTGTGCAGGGAGTGTCCTTCTGCCGTTTTCTCCAAGACTTCTTCAACTTTCACTATCTGACAGTTATTCAGTATTAATTGTGTTTCTGACTGAGCAATAACTGTTTAAAGGGCAAAGCAACAAACTTCAGGCAAGTCCTGTCTGCTGAATAAACGGCAATGAGAGGGTTAAAAGTGACGCTGTTACAAACTAGTCTGCATGAACTGCTGAACAACATTTCTGGCTCCTTTTCATTCCATACAAACTTTGATATTTGTCAATTAGGGCAGCCATTTAAAAGTATTAATAAACTATATGAAGCCTAGGCAGAAATTCAACTGAAGAAACTGAATTACTTACATTCATCCAATCAGAGGCTCATCCCCTCTGACGTAAGCCAATCAGCTTTGAACCAGACCTCCACGAAGCCCAATCAGCATCCAGAGTTCATCTTAAAGGTCTTCAAATCCCGTCTCAGCCTGCTACCCAGCCAAAGCTCAAGCAGTGGTTGGCCAATGTCTGATTAGGACTCAGATGACCTGATCCAACCCACCTCCATCCCTTCTCCACCATGGTAGCCAAGCTCCATCTGGCTTTCCCATGGTACTCCTTCAACCTCGTCCCTATCAGAGTGGAATTCCTCCTGGACTCTGACTGCATTCCCTGTCACATCTCAATGGGTCCGGCAGAAGACCGCCATGTTGAGCCTGGTTCTGCCACAGGTTTCTTCCCCAAGGGGAGTTTTTCCTCTCCACTGTCGCCTCATGCTTGCTCATCATGGACAGGTTGATGCAAACCTGTGTTTATCCAAGCTCGACATCTATCTTTGTGGGTCCCTGAGTGAAGCACTAGTATCAGCTCTCCCAGTCTACTGGATCTCACCAATACAGCTCAAGCAGATGTTCTCACCAACCAGCGTCTATGGACTGAACCAACTTGGTCTATCTCCACTCCACCACCAGTTTCAGGCCTGGGGGGAAACATCCCTGTTCTCATACACCTGCTTATGCATATTAAAGGAAAATTCAGCGCTAATGTTTCCTGCCGAGGTCTGAGCGCCAAAGTCTTAAAATAATTGTAGCAATAAAATTCTTCTAATTGTTTTTTTCTTTCCATGTGAGTTTTTCAGATTGAATTAAAATAGAATTTATGTGAACAAAGACAACAGGCGATAATAAAGCAGATGCTAGACAACTGAACACATCTGGATCAAACATGGTGCAGCCGTAGAGAAAACCAGGAAACCAGGAAATACAAGGAAACGCCTCTGAAGGAGCAACTGGATCCACAACCAGGAGAAAAAGGAGAGAAAAACTCCAAATGGCCGTATTCTAAAGGACTCTGATTGGTGGCCTGCTGTGATGTCATCAGAGGCTGGTTGGAAAAGAACTAAATAGCAACCATGACATGTTGTTCTGCAGGAGACAAACTGTCTGTAGAGAGATTTTACAGAAAGGTGCGGCTGCTGCTGCAAAGAATCAGAGATCAACTGAGAACAAAGTTTGATTTTCAGCTTTTATTCAGCAGCTAAATCACAATCTGCAGACTTCAGAGTTTTCAAAGCACTTTTCCTGATTCAGCTCAATTCTTCATCTAGAACAGGATGTGAGTCTCTGACGTCAGCATTAGCTAAGATCATGAGGAAGAAGCAGCAGAGAACCGGTACCGGTTCTACTGAACAACTGGAGCTGCTACATGTGGAGAATGCAAAGTTCCATTTAGTAAAACATCTTTTGGTAAAAATGTTTTTTTCTGTCAGAGGAACCAACCTGTGGGATGGTCTTCCCACAAATCTGAGTCTGACTAGACGTTCCACTCAGAAAGCAAACGATGCTAAAGGCGCTTTTACATCATTATTCAGTTTTTGTCTGAAGAAAAGAGACAAAGGAAGGAAACTGAGCGTTTGTTGGTGCTGATAAGCAGGAAATCAGAGCCTAACCAGCACCACGGTTACATGAAGCAGCAGCTTGGTTCTGAAGGAGAACCAGACTGAGTTCTGTTCCTGGTTCTGTTCACAGTCCACAGAGAGAAAAGCAGAACAAGTTCACACTCACCCTGATCCAGAGTCTTCTCTCTGTTCTGTTCTGCTGCTAAATGGAGTCAGAACCTGTTTCTCCTGATCTGATACCTGACTGTAAGTGGCTCACCTGAAGCTCCGCCCCCTGTCCAGGTGAGTTTACCTGACTTTAAACACCTTTCCTCTCAGTTCTTCTCTCTGTTCTGTTCTGCTGCTAAATGGAGTCAGAACCTGTTTCTCCTGATCAGATACCTGACTGTAACCGACTCACCTGAGGCTCCGCCCCCTGTCCAGGTGAGTTTACCTGAGATTAAATACCTTTCCTCTCAGTTCTTCTTTTCTTTTTATCAGCCTAGCTCCTCCACTGGAGGCTGGTTAATTAGTTTCAGCAGCCTGATGGGTTAAAGGTGCAGCTCTAGTAATGTCATTTACTGAGGATCAATAAATAGAAAATAATGAATTATCCAGAATAACAAGTGGAAACATCTACAAAGAATATATATACATGTACATCTCCTTGTTTTTGATTGCTACACGGAGCACTTCTCACCAGGCTGGTGGGTAAAAATAGAGAAAAAGAGAAATTAATCTGCAGCAATCAGCTTTAAAGTGCTTGTATCTGCTCTGTGATCCAGGGACCAATTGACTTTTCTAAACTCCTCTATTCACCTTCCAGAGAGATCAGAGCCTCCATCTCTATGTAAAAACCTCTTTTTATCAGTTCCTCCACATTTTCTGCTGACAACCCTTTGCTTCAGATTTTATTTAGCAGAGCAGGTCCAACTGTGACAGAAACAGAAATGATTCCAGGCCTGTATTGAACACAGGGACTGGAAAGTGTCCACAGAGGACGCTGATCTGGAAGACTTGCCATCATCTGTGTTGTCCTATAGTCACTTCTGCACTGATGCAGTCCTACCCACAGAGACAGTCAGAGTTTTTCCTAAACAGAAAGCATGTGTGGACGATGCAGGCTGAAGGCAGGAAGCGCGCTTCCTGTATCTGTTCCTGTTCTCAGGAACTCTGATAAACAGTTTTCTGGTTGGCTGCAGGAACCAGAGTCAGGACAGAAATCAGCACAACAAGCTTTGGTTCTGCAGAGATCTGAGTGTCCTTGTTCCTCCACAGCCAGAAAGCATCATTCTAAACACATTTAGAGCTGCTCACACCAAACACTCAACACAGCTGCTGGCCACTGTTGTATAGTAATGAAGTAAAAATACTTTCCTCAAGTACAATTTTTTTGATAGATTTATCTTTTACTACATTTCCAAACTTAATTGCATACTTTGACTCCCATACATTTTCAATGTTTGGATTAGTTGAGAGAGAGAGAGAGAGAGAGAGAGAGAGAGAGAGAGAGAGAGAGAGAGAGAGATTAATATCCGTTTTATTTGACTCAAAGGCATAGCTGCACTAAGATCACCGTCTGTACCTGGTTTTAGAATTAGTGAGGTGAATCATTTTATTTTGTCCTTTAATTAAAGTCTGCTCCATTCTTCTACTATGAGTCTTGATATTTCTAGTTAAAGTATTTGTTCATTTTAACAGAGAAAACCTCTGCCTTTGACATTATTGTAAATATGAACAATTCAGTCTTAAATTATGGCTGTAATGAAGACCCGGTTTGTTACCAGATAAGTAGACACATGCACCTGAAACACTGGAACATGCACACAGCACTTTGTGATGATACGTGGCAGAAATAAGAAAAGCAAAAGGAAAACAGGAATAATCAGTCGTACTTAAAAGTCATTAACTGTCAGATGCAACCTGTCACAGAGACATCATCAACCACCAAATCATATAAACTGGGTTTATTAAACATTAGATCTCTGTCAGGAAAATCCCTTTTAATTAATGACTTCATTACTGACAATAATCTTGATGTTATGTTTTTAACAGAAACATGGTTACATGAATCTAATGAAGCAGCCATTCTATTAGAGACGACTCCTCCAAACTACAATTTTCTTTGTGAGAGCAGACAGCAAAGGAAAGGTGGAGGAGTAGCAACATTGTTTAATGATTCACTAAAGTGTAAAAAGGTGTTTTGGGGAAAATTTGACTCTTTTGAACATTTGCCTCTCCAGGTAAAGGGCCCGATACGAACTATGTTTCTGAATGTTTACAGGCCTCCTAAGTCCACAGTGACTCATTTAGCCAAAGGGACATCGTAAGAAAACGCACCTTTAAGGACAATGCCACGGAAACCTTTATTCAAGCTTACTCTGCTACTTCAACCTTGGGCTGCAACTCAGTAGATAACTTTCATTCTAAAGTCTCAGACATAATAGACGGTAGTGATGGGTCCAACAACACCGATGCGTCGGCGCATGTGTGAGCTCATAGACCAAAACCCGTGTGGATGCGCGTATCGACACGGGAAAGTCACGTGACCGATACAGGAACTGTTTCATACTGACTGACGGGCCAAACTGTTTCTGTTCCCTCTGAGCTGCACGCGTGTGCATTCACGCACAGCAGCGCGCACAGCAAAGCTATGCTGCGCAGTAAATAAAATCCAAGCTGAACTGTAAACAAAATAACGGTTAATAATGGTTCATTTTTAACCATTTTGCATCTCTGGTGTGATGGTGTACCTCAGTCTGCTCTGTGAGCGCCAGGGGCGGAGCTAGACCTTTTTTCAAGGGGTGGCCAAAGGGTGAGCAAGGCTTTATCAGAGGGGTCCATTTACAAATGATGAACGAAAGGAAACAAATATTTTCTCACACACACTCAAATTAAAACAGTTTATTTAACAAAGATTTGCCATGACCAAACAAGACGCCACTATGGAACAGTGAACATGTAAATGTAAACTCAGAGCCCAGAATATGACCAAAAACAAATTCTCAAAAATAAATAAATAAAACTGGCTCCAAATAGTAAACTGTAAGACAATACCACCAGAGCTGACCAGCAGTACCCTGGTGATATTTATAAAGGTTTGAGAAACACTGCTATGGTCAAATAAGCTTTGAATGGGAACAACATACTGCAAACTCAAAGCCAGGATACACTCAAGAGAGCATAATTCTCTGATTTTGATGGGAAGAAGCAAAATGTTTTACAAAGTCATCCATGTTGAGGGTATGTGCCCTCCTTGACTCAACACTGAGAATGCCAAGATGACCTAACCTGTCATCAGCCATAGCTGTTCTAAGGTGGTTTTTGATCAGTTTTAGAGCAGAAAAACTTTGCTCACAGGACGCAGTACTGACTGGGATAACAACTGAAATCTTACAAAGTCTAAACAGCTCATGAAAATCCTCTTTATAAGGTTCCAGGAACACAACAAAGTCAAGTAAAGTAGAGGGTCTCTGTAACCCACCTTTTTCTCTCCTCAGAAGCAGCCGTCTGGTTTGGTGAACCTCATGTTTAAGATCTTCTAGATCTGACCCAAATGTCTGTCCAAAAGCATACAGTGTTTCCTCTTTCAAGAATAATGGGCTTTTTGGGACTAGAGACTGAACCCCTAGCATTAGCTCACAATTCTTCTGTGAAAAACGCCTCTCAAGCTCAGCTGTGAGACAGTCAAGTATCTGATAAAAGACACCTCTGTTAAAATCCTCCTTACTTTGGTCACTGCGCCTCTGTCCTACAGTAGTCATCACCAGTGAGTCCAAAAACCTGGAACTGGCCTTAGGCTGTCTCTTGCTGAGTGGCAGGGTGCTTATTTTGCAGCGTTCTACTAGTTCTTGAGTGTCCCTCAGTAGTTCACCAAAGCAAGCTTCACTTCTGTAGCTTTTCAATGTGTCTGTCAGGGAGCCGACTAACTCTACGGCTTTTGATCAATCAAGATTGCTAGATTGAAGCACGTCAGACAGGATTTTAATATCCCCAAACACTTTACAAAAAGTAACTAAAAGTGCTATAGACTGAAAATCAATCTGAGCCAAAAGACCCTTTGCTTCCACTTTTCTATCCCCACTGTTATTTTCAAAGGAAATATCCTGCAGAAGCCTCAAAACCGCTGGAAGCCTGTCTCTCACATTGAGACATGCCAGGTATCTACATGCCCACCTAACATCTATCAGTCTCTGGAGCTCCCTAGGCTTCTCTAGTGGATACAGCTCTTTTTGGACAGCAAGCCACTTGGTGTGAACAGCAGAACCAGTTACACATTTATAAATATTCTGAAGAAGAGAAAAAAGTCTTCAAGATTCAAACAGTGTGCGTTACAGTGTAGATAAAATGCAAAGTTGGCATCGTTTTTAATGCGTGCAGCAACACCTGAATGCTTCCCACTCATCACAGAGGCACCGTCATAACCCTGTCCTACAAGCTTGTTTCTGTAGTCCAGACCATGCTTCTCCAGACACCCCACTATCATTTTGGTCACACCCTCAGCATCCAAGCTTTCTGCCCACTGAAAGT
Source organism: Fundulus heteroclitus (assembly GCF_011125445.2). Taxonomy (NCBI): domain Eukaryota; kingdom Metazoa; phylum Chordata; class Actinopteri; order Cyprinodontiformes; family Fundulidae; genus Fundulus; species Fundulus heteroclitus. The sequence continues at coordinate 18,062 of NW_023396896.1, forward strand.
GAAGGAAGCGTTCATGTATGGCACCACTGCAATAGTAACAAACTACTAAAGATATTTGTTCTTTCTGTTGTAAATCTCTAGTCTCATCTGCCAACACACTGAACGTTAAACTTCAAAAAGCACCCTACCCAAGCCATAGAGCAGCGTTTAAGCCCTAAAAAATGGGAAGCAACAAAAGTGTTGCACGACAAGTGCAGAGGCATGGATGTGTTTAGCAAGAGGGAGCCAGTGTGTTTGGATATATGTCTGTGTGTGGATGTGTGTGGATGATGGCCTGATAATTAGCACCTGTCTGCCCATGGAGTTTTGTTTCTTTTTGTCTTTTGTTTGTGATAGAGAGGGTTGAGATAGGGGCCGATATTTTCTGTTGACCGCAAAGTAACAAATCAATAACCAAAGTATTTTTCCAGTCAATATACAAACTTGTCAAAGTGTATTGTGCAAGAAGAAGAAAAATAAACACCCTTCAACCAGTATTGGAGCCAAGTTTCCTCCTTCAGTCAGCGAGTCAGACAGACACCTACGTCCTTCCCTCAGTGACTAACCTAGTTTGCGATAGTCACATTATAATATATATATATATATATATATATATATATATATATATATATATATATATATATATATATATATATAGTTTCCCCTGAGTCCCGGTGTAGAGCTTCTAACTGGTGCTGATTGGAAGTGGAGGCCTGGTGACGCCCCTGCTCCAGGACCTGTACGCCTCCAGGACTCTGAGGCAGCAGGAAGATTTTGGCTGATCCCTTCACCCCAGTCACAGACTATTTCAGTCACTTCCCTCTGGCAGGAGGCTGCGCTCCATCAGGACCAGAACCAGAACAGGCTGCGCTCCATCAGAACCAGAACCAGAACAGGCTGCGCTCCATCAGAACCAGAACCTCACGCCACAACAACAGTTTCTTCCATCTGCTACCAGCCTGATGAACAAGGCCAAGAGCCGCCTGTGACTCTGGACACTGTCTCTCTCCCCCGTTCAGGACTTACAAGCTTCTGTGTTACATTAACACACAGTTTACTGAGTGGATATAGCTTCTGTGTATATATCCTTTTATTTTATTGTATTTTTATTTTTTGTCTGCACCATCATCACCAAGTCAAATTGCTTGTAGTGCAAACCTACTTGGCGATTAAACTTGATTCTGATTCTGCAGCCCAGCAGCTCCTCTTCCTCTCCCAGCTCAGCTTCTTTTATGGTGGACAGGTTAGTGGTTCTGGAGGCTACAGCAGCTATCCAGGAGTTTACTACAGCAGCGCTACTAGAGCTGTTGACAGCGGTTCTACTTATTGGCTCCAGCAGGGAGCTCCAGACAACAGCAGCCCTCAGCAGTCTGCAGAGGAGAGCTGGAGCTCTTCATCTGATACCAGCGGTGAGGACCAGCCGCTCTTCACTCCTGTAGATGAAGAGCATCAAGCGTACGCTTTCAGGTCCAAGTCTGGCTACAACCGTAAGCAGCTGAGCTTCTTTTAGTTCTTCTACAACAGAACCAACAGTGTTCCCCATCCTGGGAAGAACCTCAGCATCCAGACAGAAAGGGAAGCGAGGCTCTCTTCACTGTATTACTCTGCTGGCTGCTCTGACAGAATCTTGATGGAGAAAAAGGGGGTGATGTGGAGCGGTGGAGGAGAGAGAGAGAGACAGCTGCTGAAGTCATGGCAGCCATGCCACAAAAAGGCTGTGCAGCAGCACCCAATACGATGAAAACCAGGAGTTAACTGATTAAAGAGCAAAGCGGAATGCCACAGGTCATGAGTGCAGCTTGTCCTGCAGGGCTGAGGGAACGGTGCGGGGTTATACCGTGTACCGTTGCATCCCTGCTGTTTGTTGCAGTGGGCCTACCACAGCCCACAGTGCAGCAGCAGACTGGCCTCCTTCAACTTTGGGCTTGGCTCGCCATCAAACTCTGCTCCTCCATCCGTTCATGTGCTGGAGGAACCCAACAAAAGCTGTCAGAAAGGATCAGAAGGTTATGGCTGGATTCATATACGTCCCATTTGACTGGAACTCTATATCAATAGAATTATTTTTGTTAACAATTCAAAGATGACTAAATGTTTCTAAACACAGTTTTTTCTGTACTGCACCTTTAAGGATGTAAATATGTTGGTGATGATTGTCAGTCATCCAGGTCCTGATCCTGGAACCCTGATTGGATTTATAGCACTCAGAAATACAGGGTTTCTTGAATGCATCGTAGTTGCTGTATGATGATTCAGGGTTTCTTAACCTTTTTGACCTCAGGGCCCAACTTTTCCTGTCCAAATGGGCCCATTTATAATATCAACAGTCTCATGGGTTACCAAAATGGTGGCACTTCCAATTGATTTATATTAAATATCTTGCACAATGATAATAAGTGTTCTGATATCCGTATCCAATCCAAGAACAAATAACACGGTGATCAAAAAAAGAAACCAACATACTTTGATGCTCACAAGAACATTTATTTTTCAAGTTTGTATAAACCTGCACATACAGATTGCATCCTGGCCTGGGATTAAGTGAAAGAAGTCAAATTGTGATATCGTCCAGCCCTACGTTGGATGTTTGGTTTCTAGGTGACGCCTTAACTTTGAAGGCTTAAGTGCTTCGTTGGATAGCATCAGTCCACACTCCACACATCGTGCTCTGGGCTCTTTGTCGTTACCTCCATTAACAAAGCCAGACTAATAAATTCAGGATCCTACTTGTGCAAATGTTTCCTCTTTTTTGGACGGGAAAGGTAATCGTTTTCGTCATAATGTTTTTGTTTTAAATACGTCTCCCATTTTCAGGCATGCCAGTTCTTCTTCTTCTTGCGGACCTCTAGGTGCCACTGGCGGCCCAACTGTGGGCCGGGGCCCCGTTGTTAAGAATGGCTCTTCTAGTCGTCTGATGTCCTCCCTACATCTTCTACGTGACAAAAATTTACTCTATTGGCCCTAGTCTTAGAAAACTGATGAAGTCTTCTTTCTTCTGGCTCTGAATCTCACTTATTTAATAAGCTGTTTTCTACCCCAACTAAAGAAGCCACATCTAGATTCTTCTCTTCCTGACGGCTATAGAACCATCTCCAACTTCCCATTTCAATCACAGATCCTTGAAAATGTAGCTGAAAAACTGAATCACTTTCTGGCAGATATGGACATCATTAATACTTTTCAATCTCTTTTCTGAATATTAAACTCTTTAAATAAACGACACACTGCAATGAAAAGGCGCCTTCTTAGAAGCCCCAGGCTTTCATTTACCCGGCTAAACCAACTCCTGGAGTTTTAAATCCTGGGGCTATCAATGGAAAAGGGGCCATTATTGCATTTAGGCAGCTGGACTTTTCACAGTGGAAGAGGAGTGGCATTTATTCACTGTTAAACTATTTAAAGCTACTAAGTTGCAGGTTCAAAAACTCAGAAACAAATAAAGAAGCAATCTATAAAAAAACATAATATATGTAAAACAACAAAAAAGACTTCAACAGCCAAAATTTCCAACTGAGTCAAAATCCAGAAAAATTATTTTTGGGAGAAGATTAGAAAGCAAAAGATGAGTCGGCATGCCTGATATGTAAAGATCATTATTTCAATAGTTGTTGTGCGATGATGGAGGAAATGAGGTTACCCCTCCGCTCTGCTGCTGTTAAAATGTTTGACCCAAGTCATACATTTTAAAGGCAAAGGTACCAAACAATCCTAAAAATGTAAGGAAACTTCTGACCTTCAAGAAAGTAGTAAAACAATGTCTGACAAAAGGTCATTAATTATTCAGCCATTTACAGAACAGAAATAATTATGGCAATCCTGATTCAGCTAAAACAGCAAAGGTTTTATTTAGATTTTGTTTAGGGGACCCACAGGTTAACTAATTAAGCAATCACATTCAGAAAAAAAACATCCTTTCTAAGGAGAAAAAAACCAGAACTTACATAAATCTCTCTACCTAGGAGGGTGGGCCTAGTGATTAAAGCAACAAGCATAGACTGAGAACACACCTATGCTACAGGTCATTCTGAACAAATGCAGCACAGTGACAAAAACTTGTAAAGATTTGAGAAATCTAAAAATTACATACTAGAGATATGCTGAAAAAACTAGAAAGTAAAAACTGTTTCCTTTAATGACAACAAACATCTCACAGAAAACTAGAGCTGTGCAGTTTGACTTAGTATTTCCAGCAGAGCCATTTTCCTCATGTATGGATTCTCATGTGTGTGTTAAAGGTTGCTTTATGTCTAAATCTTTGTCCACATACATCACAACAATAAGGCTTCTGTCCTGTGTGGATCCTCATGTGTTTGTTCAAATTTCCAGTTTCGCTAAATTTTTGTCCACATACATCACAACAATAAGGCTTCTGTCCTGTGTGGATCCTCATGTGTTTGTTCAAATTTCCAGTTTCGCTAAATTTTTGTCCACATATATCACAACAACGCTTATGTCCCGTGTGGATTCTCATGTGTGTGTTTAAGTGTGTTTTTTGCCTAAATCTTTTTCCACACAGATCACAACAGAAAGGCTTCTCTCCTGTATGAATTCCCATGTGTTTATTTAAAGTTGTTTTGTGGCTAAATCTTTGTCCACATAGATCACAACAGAAAGGCTTCTGTCCAGTGTGAATTCTCATGTGTCTGTTTAGATTTGTTCTTATGCTAAATTTTTGTCCACATAGATCACAACAGAAAGGCTTCTGTCCTGTGTGAATTATCATGTGTTTGTTTAAAGTTCGTTTTTCACCAAATCTTTGTCCACATTGATCACAACAGTAAGGCTTCTGTCCCGTGTGGATTCTCATGTGTGTGTTTAAAGTTGTTTTTTGCCTAAATCTTTTTCCACACAGATCACAACAGAAAGGCTTCTCTCCTTTATGAATTCTCATGTGATTATTCAAAGTTGTTTTGTGGCTAAATCTTTGTCCACATAGATCACAACAGAAAGGCTTCTGTCCTGTGTGAATTCTCATGTGTGAGTTTAAATTTGCTTTAGAGCTAAATCTTTGTCCACATTGATCACAAGATAAAAGCTTCTGTCCTGTGTGGATTCCCATGTGTGCTTTTAAATTAGAGTTTTGGTTAAATCTTTGTCCACATAGATCACAACAGAAAGGCTTCTCTCCTGTGTGGATTCTCATGTGTGTGTTTAAATCATATTTTCCCATAAATGTTTTGCCACAGTCTTCACAGCTAACCTTCCCTCCTCTCTGGACTTTCCTTCCTGAGTCCACATTTTTCTTCTCTGTAGAACATTTCTTATATCCAGAGTCTGACAAGTGTTTCAGCTCAGACAGAGGGTGTTCTACATCACTGTCCTCTTCATCCTTGTCAGTGTCTTCAGCCTCTGAAGAAGTGGAAGCATCTCCATGATCTTGTATCCTGGTGGATTCTTCTCCATCATTCTCTTCTGGAAGCTCTCTACCTTTAATCTGGTCTGGATAAAGCTGTGAGAGCAGCAGAGACTGTTCATCATCCAGACTCTTTATGGGAGGAGCAGAGAATGGAAACCTGATGGCATTAATCACCTCCTTCCCATTGAGCTGCTCTCCTGGCAGACTGATGTAGACTCCCTCCTGTTCCTCCTTGATGTGGGGGGGCTTTGGGTCATGCAGGTCATCAGGAGGTCTGTGGTCTAAAGAAGCTTCTTCTTTAACAATCAGCTTCTTAACATCTGCAGGAAACATTGAAACACATTATGCATTTTAGAAAGTATTTTGATCTCAGCCTACCATTTTAACCTCTGAATATCCATTGAGCGGAGCGGCTTTGTTGCTAACCAAAGTCAGTTTTTTAGTGCATTGTAACACATAAAATTGGCCAGTAAGCACAAATTTAATCAAATGTAAAAGGCACACCAGATTATAAGGTCAACATCAACTTTTGAGAAAATGTAAGGATTTTAAGTGCACCTTATAGTACAACAAATACGGTAACACAACAAAAAAAGACATGGTGCCAAAACCACAGTTAATGGAGACGACTTTTGTGCAGATGATTTATTTTGTAAATTTTATTCTATTTAACTTGTTTACTCCTATTCAGTAAACTAATAGAAACCTGTTCTGTTAAATTTTATAAATATGTTCAAGTTCAATAATATGAAAACAACTATGTTTGCGTATTCAGCCAGTATTTAACAAAGGTGGCACAAAAAACTGTTAAAACATAAGGATGGGTATCTTATAAAATTTAGCGTACTGTAAAAAAATAACTACATGTTATGCTGGTGAAGATTTGTTTTTTAACTTTTTTGAAACTACATGTTATAGAAAGACCCTGTTGATACAAGAAAAAGTTGTCATGGTAACTGGATCCTGGAAGAGCAGATTCAGTCAACAGCGACTTATTTTTAACGGAGCAGAAATCTAGACATGGAAGTAGAGATGTTTTACTTTTGTTAAGAAGTATAAGAGGAGTGTCGACGCTTTATTCTCATTATTGTCTTTATTTATCTAAATAAGTAAATAGCTCTGTGGTTGTTTCCAGATTTCTGAAATTGTTCTGATGGTCACTCCGTCTGTTGCCACCAAAAACTCCACCTTCCAGAGTCAATTCTGGCTCTCTGCTTTATTCTTGGAAAATCTTTGTTACTAGATAGACCAGCATGAATGGATCAAATGAAACAGACCCCAAATGTACAACTAATACTAAATAAAGTAATAAAGTAGATTTGAGTTCTTAGCGGTATTATTAGGCTGCGGTTTTTAGAATGAAGAACTGCTTTTTTACTTTATTTTATTAAAGAGTAGCACTCATGAAGAGTGCCTCAAGGCTCAAATCTTGGCCTCTTCCTCTTCTGTCTTTTTCTGTCCGTTTGGGTTGGGTTCTAAGAAACCAGTATTTAGCTTTCTTTTTTTAAAGGCAGAAAACAGTCAGACTTTTATGACTCTAAAAAGGAAAATAGTTGCTCTAAAAACAAACTTGTCAAAGGCATTGCAGAAAGCATGGATGTCAAAGTTTCTGTGGGACCTTAAAGTCAGTATCTGACACACGCTGCTACTGACCTGAGTATAAGACTTGAGAATAATCTGAACTTTGATGCTGAGCTAAAATCTGTGCTCCACTCCAGCTTTTTCAGACTGACAAACCTGACTAGGGATTTTAATCTATACTTTAATTACAACTTACTTATATAGCTGCACTGCACTTTACTCTGGGCTTAGTAAAACTCCAGTGGCTTGACTGCAGCTGCTCTTCTTTTAGCTGCTACCAGAAAATAAAAGCATGTTTTTCCACTTTTAGCAGCCATTCATTGGCTACTGGTTGACATTAAAATGGATTTTAGAATTCTTTTATCTATTTTAAATGTCTTGATGGCCTTGCTTTCTACTATGTGTCAGAGCTGCTTCATCTGCACGCTCCCTCTCATATGCTCAGGTCTGCAGATCAGTTTTTATCAGTCACCTGTGGTGCCATCAAGCCATGGAGGAAAAATCAGACTGAGTTGGAATCAAAGAAGTTTGTTCCTTTTCCAGGCACCAAGGAACTGCCCCCCCCCCCCCCCCCCCCCCCCCCCCCCAGCTGGATCTAAGATAAGTGTGCAGTCTTTGTTCTGCAGAAGCAGACGCTGCAGTAAAAGAATGCATCTATGCTGAAACATGTGATTTTTCTCCTCAGCTGCTGCAGGAAAGCTGACTCCAGACGGAGTGCAGAGGTCTGCCTTTAGCAGCCAGGCCAAGCTGAGAGGAGGAGCTGATGTGAAATGGCCCACTGCAGCCCACTCACAGGCCCCACAGGAGCAGCTAGGCCAGCCCAGCTGAGAGGAGGCCCCACTTCTCCATGCTGCAGCCCCCATTTGCCCTGCTGCAGCCCTGCACAGCTGACTTTTCTACAGCCTAGGACCCGCAGCTGCCCTCTAACAGCTACGTTTCAGCTAGCCGCATGACTGCATGCTGCTGAGCAGACAACCAGCTTTTCCTTGGAGTAAAACTGCTTCCACTGGACGCCCAAAGTCAATCTGATTGCCACTCAGCTTCAGCCACTCATTGCCTTTGTCAGCCTCTGATAGCTGTCTCTTTGCTACACTTTGCTTTATGTAGCAGGGATTCAGGCAATGCATTCAAATGCAGAAAGCCTTTCAGAAAGCTCATTTGGAGCAGCCAACACATTTAACCACAGTTGGTAATCACTGTCTTTAAAAAAGCTTCTTATTCTGACAGCCTGCTTGACAAATGGATAAACAATGGAAGAACAAATGTTCCTGTGGAGGGAGGGGCAACATTTAGTCTGATAGGAAGCTGATGAATCCAGAGAGTTTTGGCCTTTAGCTGCAACACAGGACCCAGAAACAAAGTAAAGCAATGGTTACTGTTGATAGGAGCAGCAGTTAATGGAAAGCTGCTATCAGTCTCCTCCTTCACAAGGAGCTGCTCTCCTTCCTGACGGGCCCCGGGTTCCTCCTGTTCCTCCTTTATGTGGAGGGGCTCTGACTCCTGCTGCTCCCCCTCAGGACTCTGTTCTTCAGGAGCCTCTTCTTTAACATCTGCAGCCAACACTGAAACACATTACATGCTTTATCAACAACTAGATCTTTACAATGTTCCCACCATGGTCTTTAGTGTCATTCTGCTATGGAGATTCAATGGGATTATTCTGCTAAAAGCATTTACTACCTGCTAAACTCTGCATGTATTTTTCTATCTATGTTAGCAGCTTCTTCATCTTCTTTAGCCAGTTAAGTTCTCAGAGCAGCTGAGGAAGGTCCACAGAGCCTCTTGTTGCTCTGAAGCCACAGTTTGCAGAGTTCTGCCACATAAAGGGATGGACAAGGAGAGCTTTGATGAGAGAAGCAGTCAATGGAAACTCTGGAGGAGCTGCAGAGATCAGCAGCTCAGGTGGACAATCTGACAACAGGACAGCTTTTTTTCTGGAGCGTCTCCAAAACTAGGGATTTTATGGACAAGTGGTGGACAAGTAGAAGAAAGCCAGAGGAAGTCCTGTTGGACTTTGTTACAAGCATGTAGGAGATTCCTCCAGAATGTCACCAGATGAGACTAAAAGTGATGCCAAAAGCTGAACGTTTGGCTCCACACCACCACTGTTCATCACCCTGACCACTGCACCCCCCATTACTGTATTCGTGGCAGAAGTAGCCAGATACAAACAATGAAGGCAATACTTCAGCTCCATACAAAGTATTCTATGTCTCAGCATAACTGTGTGCAACAGCGTTTAGCTTTAACTTGGACAATCCCACTTGCTCTCTATGTATCAGTGCAATGGGGAAACAGCGCCCCCTCTCTGTGTGCTTGGTTATGTGTTGCTGGCCCTGTAGTCAGTGGCAGTCTGTGAAAGCTGCAGAGAGCTGAGTTACTAACAGTAGAAAAGTGTTAGCAACATAATAAAACATCATTTTTTTACTAACTTAGACAAGTACGGTGGAATGACTATTTACTAGATGTTTGCCTGGCACCAATTTTAGTGCTTTTAGTTGAGTTAATATTGTAAAAGACTTGATGTGCTAAGCTAAAGCTAACATAAGGCCCTGTTGTAGCGTGCTGAGTGAAGCTGAGCCGTTGCACTGATTCAAAGCCCGTTATGTTCTCATTCAGCTACATCATTTATTATTGCATTCTTCGTTGCGCTTCCATGTGCAGTATGGGAGCTGCAGAGTGACGCAGAAGGACTCAGCTCGGCTGCTGAGGACAGCACAGGGAGTTGTGGGATGCCGTGTGTAAGAAGTGGAGTCACTTTCTGCTGCACTAATCCAGAGAAGGGCCAGACGCATTGCCACAGATCCCTCCCACCCAGGCAATGCTCTGTTTGAGCCTCTCCTGTGTTAAGAATTAAAAATATATCTTAGTTGGGGTTATTGAGGAAAGCAGAATGGTGTCTGTCTCTCCCTGCTCCAGTGTAAGATAAACATAGAGTTTTATGGCCCCTGAGGGGGGGTGGTCAGAAAGAGAGGGGGTCAGTCATCCTCCCTCTGAGCCATGCAGGAGGAGTTAAAGTTGATAAAAGGAATGTCTCGGCAAAACTTAATTTAGACAGACTTCTCCACCGCGCGGTGAAAAATCATCTTGTATGGTAATGTAAACTCTGTCTCCATATTTAACTTCTGATTATTTAAATATGCATTTAAACAGTTCTACCTCTTGATCAATGTCTTCTCACTTGCAACCAAATCCGGAACTGGGTTGGATGGGTTTTCAATAGACATGTAACAGCAGGCCGGTAAACCCATTCCTTATCATGGTGCCGTGACCATCGGATTTGGTGGTAAATGAGACATTTTTGAATTTGGGCACGAAGAGGTAATCACTTACAGCAAAACAGGGTCGACCCGAAAAAAGTAAGGAGATTTTGATTCTCCTATTGGCTAAAGAATAGATCTAGGCTAAATTAAGTGTTGCTGTAAGTGAGACGCTTTCTTCTCAAAATATCAGAGGCTGAACAGTACAACTAGGTTTAAATGGAATTTATGTTGAAACCGAGAAATGATTGAATGAGAGTTATCTGTATGTCCACGTCAGAAGACCGTAAAATAAGATAGAAACGATAAAAGAGATAATAGCCAAGAAGCCGTTAAGTTGTGAGGCTGTTGAAAAATAAAATAAAAGACAATAAAAAAGATAAAATTACAAAGATAAAAAATAGTCTCGGAAGTTGGTCGCTCCCTCTCCATGACTGACGAGTCTGGTGAATTTTAAGACTGAGGTGGAACGTTACCTCGGAGAAAGGAGACTCTCCAAAGAAACGTAGCGATAGGACTGCCAAGAATACGTAATATCTTTAAGTTGAGGCTAAGAGCAGCAAGACCTTAAGAGTGAGCTGTTATAGAAGATAAGAGATAAAAAAGGGGCCCCCAGGAAGACAATAGAAGTTTGTTTTCTAGTTTTCGAAAAACTGGGTTTTTCGAGAACACGACGATCAGACGAGGAGATTTTAACATAAGGAAACGTATCGTCGAGTGGAAGGGTATTAAAAGGAGACCCTCTGCGCGCGCAAGGCTGTCTGTCTTAAATGTTATATTTGTTACGTCCTGTCCAATGTTTTGTCTCGGTGAAAACTGGATCCATTGTGTGAGCAAACTGAAAGCGGAGTCCGCGGCTCCGATGTGAGTCTGTCTGTGTGTGTGTATTTCTGCTGCGATGTGTGCGTGTCTTCAGGATGGTGTGAATTTCTCCACGTGCATGGGCCTAAAGATTAGAGCAGTGACTGGGGGAGCAGATTTAATTTTGTTAAGTAAAAAAGTGATAAGTAAAAATATGGGTGAAAAACTAAGGGGAATTTGGAAATCATTAGGAAAAAGGGTTGATGCATTAATGATGTTTGTTGAAGTGCAGGAGAACTTTCAATGCAGTAAAGCATTTGAGGTATTGGCTGCAAGCTGATTGGGTGTGTTGCATTGGAGAGAGACCACGTCCTGCAGTTTGGTGAGTTTTGGAGAATACTTTTTATTTTGAACTGTAGCCTAAAAGTTAGAAAGTGGTTAGAAGTTTGGAAAAGTTGTTGAAAATTTGGCTGAACATTGAACATCTGTTTGAGGCATTATAAATTGGGAAAACACAAAAAAGGGAAAATGCCTTCTGTTAGAGTGTAATTTTAACTAGCATTATCTATTGCAAAATAGCGTTTTAAAATGCCTAATGAATATATATACTTTCAGACATGAAATATAATTTGCGATTAAATAGTGATTAAATGGTTTTCATAGCCCTAGTTATAATAGATAAATAAATAAATATAATTCATCAGACTTAAATCTGGCTGATTAATAGGGAGCAGAAAATAGCCACCCTATAAACTTTTGCTCGCTTACAGACCTGGAAAAAAAACACAAGTAAGCAGAACTACACAGAGTTAGAAGTTAAGGTTAAACTGTACCTTAATAGTGTGTGCAAACGGATATTGCGGTTAATTTGACAGATTTTGTTAACACTGCATTTAGTCATGAGTCAGTTTTGAAGTTATCCTCAAAAGAAGCAGCTAAAATTAAGGAATTTATGACTAAGGTTAATGGTTTGCATTGTTCTATTATAGATACTGATATTGCAGAACGACAGAAACTAGTAGATACAGAAAATATTACGGGATCATCACAGGACGGTCCCCAAATTATTCATTATATGTAATCACATTTTCATGGTCCCACAAAATGCAGATGCCCTTGTTACACAGTAATTTAGAGCCCGAGGAATCTTTTTTCTTTGTTCATTTGGTAATGTGCAAATTCTGGTGAATGAACTTTTCAACATCAGTTGCTGGTGATTGTTTGTGGCCGGCAGTATTTGACTTAACAATTTACTAAACACAGACGCATAACTGATTTTAGAGCTGTTTTAAAATGTACCTTTGGTGTTTTTTATATTTTTTTTCCTTGATAGATGGAGTTACACAGCATTTTCTTTATACACTTTAGCAGAAGGTTCCTGAGTTTGCCTGGGACTCTCGATATCTTCTGAAAAAAATCAGTAGGATGGATCTAACACACAGGTGTGGATCCTAAATAAATCAGTCCAATTTAGGGGAATTATTTAGAGTAATAGTGTTACAACAACAAAAACAACGTGCCCTCTTCAATATCTCAGCTGATGATTTTAAATCTTGATACGCTCGCTGAGACAATATTTGATACACCATTTGCCTGTGACTCAAAGAAAGGGTGATACACAACGCTTGAGTTTGTTAATTACTAAAAGTTGGTAAAATTACAGTTATTGGAAAACAACATAGGAAGGAGTGAGAGTAAGCAGCTGATTCCATCGAGAACTGTCTCTATTTAATTTAAGGTGGGGGAGCTCCCTCCCCCCTGTTTTTCTTTTTCTATCTTAATTTTGTTGCAGGTCTGTTCGTTCTGGAGTATGGACACGTCTGACATGAGACGCAGATCGGTGCCGATTTGGGGTTGGAAGAATAAAACTGAGCATTTACAGCCGATATGTGTGTCGTGGGGCACCCATCACATCTGGGACAGTTGCTTACGCTGGACACTGGACCAGGGACTGTTTCACATCACTAAATCCTGGCAAGAAGTCCCAGTACCACCTCACCTTCAAGAAGGTCAGTGCCCCATCTAGGGGATAACGCTCCCATGAACAATGTTTCCTCACCCTGGAACGATGGCCAACGCCTATGAACAGCACAGATCCTAAGCTGTCAAGGAAAAATGACTGTCTGCATACACTGGAGTTGAATGTCTCATCCAGTTTCTGAGTCGTGGACCAGAACTTTGTCTCTGAGGTGCATCGACAGCGAATCACTGCAACACGTGGGGGACGAAATGTGGAGTTCCATACATGGAAGCTGTGAGTGCGACGTCTAAACTCCAATCTCTTTTCTGCCTGATCTGCTGTACATGTCAGTCCAGTCCATCTCAAGGACCACAGACTGATAACAGACTTTTTGTTAAGGTAATTCAGACTGTTATTTCTAGCAATAATCTTCTGACCAAATTTTATGGAATGTGATTTCTAATATTTTTTCTGTGTCTCCAACTCTTGAGCTTCTAGGCAAATGGATTGGTGCAGGTAATAACTTCTTAAGGCAGCCGATTGGGCAGATACGAACACTACAGGTTTGCGGTTTTGAAAAATATACTACTGTCTCTTAAAATTTTTTACTATGTTCCTTTTAAACATGAGTTTTAATTCTGTTATGTCCAAGACCGTATTGCTCATAATTAACAACAGCTGGTGTATTTTACCATATCTTCTATGGGCAGACAATCCACAGGGGTGGGAATACTTTCACGTGCTCCACTTATACTTAGGTTTCTGTGAGTTGTCTATCTGGCTAATAACTGCATGTCATAAATTTCCACAAGGGGGGTTGCAACGTCCTGAGGGGACAGGTTTATTACATGGGCCTCTCGGTAAGCACAGATGTGTCCTGCTTGGGACATTCTGTTTTTAAACAACATAGGTTAAACGGATCTGTTAGGCTATTTCTTGATAGCTCACAAATATTGGGATTTTTCTATTGTACAATATAACTGTTGCCTGCTAAAATATATCCCAGAATTTGCTGTTACCAGGTGTTTTATTCAGGTAAAACCCAATATTTTATCAGTGTGTAAGTACCTTGGAACATTCAGCATTCTCATACCATCAACTTGCTGTGAGCATATTAGTTTACAATCATTATTTCAATGGGTACACTGATCTTACACAACTTTTGATGGACTTCTTGTAGATCTGTGGGATTATGAAATTGCATTAAGTTTTGATCTGAATCCAGGATGTAGGGTAGTGTTTTTCATACTTCAATTCAGATAATTATTTGCAGTTAATTGATTCCCTGTGATGGATAAAACTATTCTTTGTTAATGTTTTGTAACTAAATTAATTTTGTTCCAAGCAGAGGGATATGACATAAACATTTATATGATAACACTGTATCGTAAAGTTATATAGATCTTAAACTTTATATCAACTCTTGGCAAAAGTAATTTGGAGGAAGGGTTCTTGTGCAGGACCCCACAGAGGTATGTAACTGCATTGTAAATCAGATAATGGTGGTTTAAACAAAAAGAAACCCCCACAAAAGACCTTACCCATGGCACTTTGGAATGTTTGTTCAGTTGACTCCCAAAACAGACCGGAACTATATATTAGATTTAATGGGCGAAGTGTCAGACACCACGTATCTGCTAAAGATAGATTCTATGAGGAAAAAAAAAAGGCTTAAACAGTTTAAGCAGGACAATAAAGTGAATGTTAAATTAAACAGAAAAACTATATAAACTACAAAAACTGGATAAAACAGAGATAAACAGAGGGTAACTTAATGCATATTTAGTTTACTCTAAAATCATTGGTGTGTCAGGTAGGTTAGTTAAGGATTCAAAGCCACGTATATCTGTTGAAGTAAACTGGATCAGGATTTGTAACAACTGGATAAAACGATAGGTAAAAAAAAATGAGAGTTTGCTTTTCCTCTCAGATTAAAAATAGGAACTTTTTTGCAGCATAGACATCTGAGTATGGAGTGAATGGTACAGAAGTGGAGTGTGGTGACGTGCTGAAAGGTTTTGTGTGGAGTGGTGTGATGAATGGTAATCTTTAATTTTTAATCCAGAGAACATTCTGACATTCTTATAGGATAACAGTGTTATGGAAATATAATCCCTTATATATAATAAGTGTAGCTTAAAGTAATATAGATGTTAACTTTAACCCAGTGACCTAAACAGATGAGGATGTATGTAGGACAAAGGTTGAATTCACACTTCAGTGGGCATGTGTCACGATAAGGATGCACCGAGGCAATATGACAGTCTGGTGAGCAGATAAGTGCATGTCATAAGGTTTTACGATTGTTCCAGTTAACCCCAGGAACCGAGCTAAGAGAAGAAATTAAATTTAATGGTCAAAGGTTAGGCAGCAGACTTACTGTCTCAAGGAAACTTAGACAAAAGGTTGGTCCAACACGAATGGGCCCCACATGCATCTCATTCCTATACTTTGATTTCACAACTGCATTAACTCATTTTTGATTTTACAGACAGGGGAATCTTCACCAGAGATTAACGTATTTGTGTGGTCGTTGCATTTTCTTACAGGACAGCATAAGGACGGGGAAAGTGAAATTGCGATAAAATGTCTCATTAACTATTACATTTCTAAAATAGGATGGAGATGGAACAATGGAAGGTGGTAAGGATTAATGGGGAGAATTCTAAACACAATTGACTATAATTCTTTGCACAGACTACATTGAAATTGGGGTGAAAAAGATGTGAAGTGTGTTTCTTGTGGGAGTGTTCAGTTAATTTCATTACAGGATATGTTTCCATATGACTGAAAGGAGCTTTTCGGGACCGAAGTCAACCTCCGGGATTACAGGTAGCACACGACATTTGATATCTAACGATTCTCATGTAAGTTCAGGTTGTATTGGAGACAGAAAACTTGGAGGAGTCCAGGAATGTGAAGGGAGTTTATGCGGGCTAAGATCATCACAGACAGATGTGGTGGGCCAGAGGTCAGGGGCCCATCTGATTCCAGAGCCGTGTGTACCAGCCAAACAGAGGATTTAAGGGAACAACACCGGACCAGCTTTCGGGTCAGACTGGCTGACTGGAAGGGTTTTCAACTGCCACCCACCCGTGCCATCCGGCAACGGGGCAGCTCGAGGCACCGATAGCCACCCACGGAGGGGCAGCTGGAATTTTATTTTGTTTTCGTTTTTTATTTTTAATAAAGATTAACATACAGTTCTGTGGAGACCGCGGTTGGAACACTGACTCTTTAAACTATCTTCTTTAAAGGCGAGAAGAAGACATCTCCGAGACGCAAGACATCATGACCACAATTGAATGCATTGTGTAAAAAAGAAAAAGAAAATGAGAGTTTTGTAACCACTGCATATGTCTTATAAGTTCCATATTTATAAGGTGTTCAATATTAGTATCGTTAGAATCTTGGTTCTGCATTGCATGATAATCTTTTTTATTCTGTGGTTTGATCTGAGTGTAGTGCTTTCATGGGTTATCTTTATTTCTAAAAAGACGTCTTGTTAATCTAGGTTAGGACTCTTAAAGTCATATTTAGATCATATAATAGTTTCTGGTAGTTGCACATTTATCTTAGCCTTGCACCTCTCGGATAAAGGTGCTTACTTTTCTTAATTCTAGTAGGTTAGAGATTCAGATGGGTTTAGTAGCTTATTAGCTTATACTTGGGTTACTTTACATTTAAGGGGAACATTTGAACTTAATTTGATTTCATGAGTCGCCAACAGAGGGGTCAGTGGGTTACAATATTACATCTTACCATTTACATTTTGTTTAAGGGTTTCAAGACATAGACTTAGTTTAGCCTAGTTATTGGTTTGATCTATAAGAGATCAAAACAGAGGGAGTTGTTAAGAATTAAAAATATATCTTAGTTGGGGTTATTGAGGAAAGCAGAATGGTGTCTGTCTCCCCCTGCTCCAGCGTAAGATAAACATAGAGTTTTATGGCCCCTGAGGGGGGGTGGTCAGAAAGAGAGGGGGTCAGTCATCCTCCCTCTGAGCCATGCAGGAGGAGTTAAAGTTGATAAAAGGAATGTCTCGGCAAAACTTAATTTAGACAGACTTCTCCACCGTGCGGTGAAAAATCATCTTGTATGGTAATGTAAACTCTGTCTCCATATTTAACTTCTGATGAATTAAATATGCATTTAAACAGTTCTACCTCTTGATCAATGTCTTCTCACTTGCAACCAAATCCGGAACTGGGTTGGATGGGTTTTCAATAGACATGTAACAGCAGGCCGGTAAACCCATTCCTTATCACCTGTCAGCTAGACGCTCCACAAACATCAAATCACAACTAATGAACTGAGAAACAGCTTCTTGACTAAAGCTGTGAGGTCTATCGCCCCATGCTGGCAAGACTGAGTCTGTCCACATTCCACTATCACTACTGTGAATGGAGCTTTCTGCATCTTTAACTATCAGCAAGGTTTTACTGCACAGCTTCATGCACACTTCTGTATATTAAGCTTTAAGAATATTGCAGAGAATTTACTACAGGCATGAATGTATCATCGTTGAAGCTTTGAGTGACTAACTCATGTAGCACCATGGATCAGATTTTAGTTAAATAGGACTGACTTTCACAACTTGGTGCCAGTCCTGGCAGACCCTAAACACTCTTTGATTTTATTTAGCAGGCTTTAATCTCTATAAAAAATAAAACTGCACACATTATTTGATGTGTTATTACCTGTTCTCATTGTTTATTGGTTGTTGTGTATACACTAAGCACGTGTACCGTATTTTCCGGACTAGAAGGCGCACTTAAAATCCTTAAATCTTCTCAACAATTTATGGTGCGCCTTATAATCCGGTGCTCCTTATATATGATCACCGTTGTGCTGACTGAGCGATTTTATGTGGAACAATGCACCTAAAAAGCTGTAAAAATGTGTAAGATAGATAGATGGATAGATAGATAGATAGATAGATAGATAGATAGATAGATAGATAGATAGATAGATAGATAGATAGATAGATAGATAGATAGATAGATAGATAGATAGATAGATAGATAGATAGATAGATAGATAGATAGATAGATAGATAGATAGCAACGAGTTGTGATGAAGAGGAGGAATCCATCAGCTGCTGAAAACGGCTCCTAAACTTTAGCTCCATCCACACAGTTAGCATGAAGAAGGAAATCTCCAAACCTGATGGGTGCAGCAGAACTCTGGGCTGGAAAACATCCCCCATCATTGGTGTCTCCTCTGCTGCGTCCTGCCGCTCTTTGAGCTCCTGCTTCCCTCCAGTTTCTCCGCTGTGCCTCCAGCTGCTGGACTTCTTTCCAGACTTCATCACCTGCAGCAGCTGCTGCTCTCTTTCAGCCTCACCAACACTCCCGCTTCTGGCCTCAATCGCTGCGCGCCTCAAGCGCCGCTCAGCTAATCACGTCCCGAGCTGGTGGGCTGACTTTGTTTTGACCAATCAGCTTCCAGCAGCCGGATCCCTTCATCAGCCCGCGGAGGAATACATTCAGCCGTCATCACGTCGTTGATAACTGTCTGGACTACTTTGGCGAGCGCTGACTTTAGAATCTATAGAAATATTCTCTCTTAGTTTATTACAAATAGCGAGTATGCAGCAAAGACAGCAGACTGATACAAACTCTTTGTGTGACGTCTCACTTTTAGCCGTTGTGTCACTAGCTAGCCAGTTAGCCACCATCAAGCTATTTTCATCCAGTAATAATATTACAGCTTGTTTTACATGAAAGTGACTAAGTTTTTATCTTGATCAAACCTGATCACGCTGAGCTGCTTCTGTAATAATCCGCGCTGAATACTGTCAGTTAAATGCTATTTCTATTACAATTATCATCATAATTTTATGAATTATTATAAATGTGGGCTCATTTGGTTTTTGTCTACCTCCCGCCAAGAAATTAATACAAATTACACTTGGTATTGTAGCAACAACATTATACTAACAAGGGTTATTTTTGTTTCTAATACATTTATTAAAAAAATAATTTAATAGCCTAAAATAATTAATATTATTTATTCCCCACCTAAAACAGCTCAGTTTAAAAAACAAATAGAGGTATAATCTTGTTGCTACAAATTCAACAAGTGTTATTTTTGTTTTGAATACTTTACAAAAAAATTTAATATATTAATAATTGAATGATTTTAAAAGTGACAGAAATCCATAGAATGATTGTTTTATATTTCAGATGATATTTCTACCAGTAACATTGTTTTTCTGCTTGCTTCCTTTCAGATCATGTCTGCGTCTCCCTTGTTCCCAGAACTCCTCAGGGTCGACTGAGGAGGCAGATAGGAGTGAGATGGTGGTGACAGGGAGGGCCCGGCGGAAGGAGGAGGTTCTGGAGGTGTAGCCGAAAAAGCAGGCCATATATATATATATGTATATATATATATATATATATATATATATATATATATATATATATATATATATACACACAATGTGCGATTGGAAAAAAAACACGGGGGGGGGGGGATAACTTCAAAACTTTTATTAAAGGAGAAGTCCGGTCAAGAAGGAAAAATCAGGGTATCATTAGCTATAACTAAAACTAATACGTTTGTGGTTATTTAATGAACTTATCTTTAATCAATAAGAAAATAAAAACATAAATTGTAGTCTGAATCACTGTGTATGGGGGCTGACATGACTGCCCAAATATGGGCAGTAAGGGGCGTTTGACATCACATCCTGCGACGTGGAAGAGCGGAAGCGGCGACAGTATTTCTCTCCGCTTTCCATGCAAAGTAAATAGGAGCCGTTCTACACAGCTGCGATCATCAGCATTTTTTTCGGATTTTCCAGAGGACTTCACCGCTGACATTCACGAGAGCTATTGTTGAAGCAACAATGCTCACGTGCATGGCCATTGGATGTTCCAACACAACTGGTAAAAGTGGAAAAAACATTGCTTATTTCACCCTTCCGATTCATGAGCCACCACGGGCTCATCGCTGGATTGCCAACTAGAGGAGAGAGGATTTGCCATCTAACTTCTGGCCAGAGAAAAAACACGTCATATGCAGCGACTATTTCAAAGAAGAATGTTTTGAACATGACATGAGAGCGAGGATTTTGGGTAGGTTATTATTTTTTATAATTTAGAATTTGCGGGGATATTTGGTTACCGACCAGAGGGGCGGAGGGATATCACATGTGATGTGCCTTATTATTTTGTCCATCGTCTGGGCAGAGCTGGTCTGTGTGTTTTAGTCTTCAGCCTAATGTGCAGACCACCACAACTTTTTTGCAATGTTTTTCCCCGTGCATCCGCCTAATTCAGGGCTTCAGAAGCAAGCGAGGGAAACAAAGCCTCTGCCGTCCATTGCAGCTCTCGCGCGCGGTAGCAGCAGGTTTTTTTTCTTCCTCCAACCACCTTTTGAAGCTTAGGTAGGGCACACAGATACAGAAGCACGGAGTACCCAGTTATTACAAGCGCAACAGAACCAGCAATATGACCGACTTTGCAGCCATTAAACTTTCCCAAGACGGTGTCCCAGGCGCACGGTTTACTGGTCGCACTGTCGAAGAACACACCAACCTTCAGCTCAAACGATGGCTTGAGTGTCGAGTGCTTAAAAAGACTGGAAAACGGGCCGAGTTGATGAACGGTAAGCTTTGGTTTTTTTTTCCTGCGCGGCGATCATGACGGCGTCGGCCGTTTTTTTTGTTTCTAATCACCGTCCAGGAATCGGTATACGTTTAATGTTTGTCTCATTTGAAATGTTTTTGAGTAGGCTATCCTGGTAGCAGGCTATCATGTTAGCGCCTGCTACCATGACAGCCTATATGCGATCATGGTAGCAGGCGCTTCTTTATTAACATGTTGGCCACCAAAATACTCTTACCTTGACTTGATGTCGCTGGAATTGGGTCAGGATGTTCTTCGGTTGTGCCCTTTCCTCCGACAAAATGCTTGCTACATATGTAGGCCGACCGGACCGGTGTACCAAGCGCACACATTTCTCCCTGGCACTCTTGAAGAAAACATCCTTCATATCCGGCCGATCAGCATACCTCGAGTCGCTGTTGCACGTTCCATAGCAACAATGTTTAAAAACCATGGTCTTAGATTTGGAAAAAGCAGTCGTTTTAACGAGTAAAACCTAGGCTAACGCACGTCTCTTTTAAAGCAAAACAGCGGCGGGTTTCCGGAGTTTGCTCCACTGCGTACCACATGATGTGACGTTATCGTGACGTTACGTTTCTAAAAATAGCTCGTTGGCGGTACCCCATTACGGCCACCATCTTGGGGCGGTCGACCTTCTACCCTAACCTGCCGGTTCAAGCTGAACACACTAATGATATCTCAGCACTGTGTGGCGTATTTTTGTTTAATGGAGAACTTCTGCTGTTTGACCTTTTCCTTTATTAAAGACATTATTTGGTATTATAAAAATAAAAGAAAACGACTGTTTAGTCAACAGAAGTTTAACACAAACTGTTTTAATGGAGAACTTCTGCTGGTTGAGCTTTTCCTTTATTAAAGACATTATTTGGTATTATAATAATAAAAGAAAACGACTGTTTTGTCAAAAGCAGTTTAACACAAACTGTTTTAATGGAGAACTTCTGCTGGTTGAGCTTTTCCTTTATTAAAGACATTATTTGGTGTTATAAAAATAAAAGAAAACGACTGTTTTGTCAACAGAAGTTTAACACAAACTGTTTTAATGGAGAACTTCTGCTGTTTGACCTTTTCCTTTATTAAAGACATTATTTGGTATTATAAAAATAAAAGAAAACGACTGTTTTGTCAACAGAAGTTTAACCCAAACTGTTTTAATGGAGAACTTCTGCTGGTTGAGCTTTTCCTTTATTAAAGACATTATTTGGTATTATAAAAATAAAAGAAAACGACTGTTTTGTCAACAGAAGTTTAACACAAACTGTTCAACAACATTTCAACAAAGCAGAAGAAAAACTCTTTATTTTATTTTTAATTTTCTGAGTTTAATCAGAAAATATTGCAGCTGCCAAATCCAATGAACAAAGGCAGTGAAAAGGCATTTTTCTCCTTATTCTAGCGGTTGGTGGATCAGTGACGGTCCTCATGTCAGACCAACAGCCTCCGTGGACTAAAGAGCTCCTCTGGTCTCCAAAGTCCAACCAGCGTCTTCATCAGCTCTTCATCCACAAACTGCTGCCTGACAGTCTGGAGCTGAACAAAGATCAGCGCAGCTGCTGCTTTGCCTCAGAAGGAAAGAAGGGAAGATTCTGAGCAGATGTGGACTTGGTAATAGTTCACAGCTTCATAGTCACTTCCCACATCAGTTCATAGGCCACATAGTTGCAGACTTGAAGAAGTGGGACAGAGGCCTTGATGGTAGCAGCATGTTTGTGAGGATGATGAAGATGGAGAAGAAGATCTGCTGTCACATCCTGATGGCTCCAAACCAACTGAAGGGAGAAAATATTGTCCTATTTCTGCTGTCATTGCTGTCATTAGTCCTCATTGCCTCTAAATGATGTTTCTGATAGAGAACAAACAGATTTCTGCATTCAAAGATGTTCAGTTTTGGGATCCTGAAGCTGCTCAGCAGCGCCACCTGCTGGTCTCCTATCCTGATGGAGACAGAATGAAGGCTGGAAACCAGAGGAAACATCCAGAGAACCAATGCTTCAGAACAAATGAACAGAGAAATGTTCCTCTAAGGTTCCCACGCTTCCATCAGAGGAATGGTCTCTAAAGCTGCTCTGACTGAACCACACTGACAGTCCAGCTTTTCATTTCCACTCAGGGATTTTTAGTGGGAATCAAGTGAGACACCACCTGCTGATCTTTGGTTCTATTGGATGTTTTAAAGCTAGAAACTAAACCAAAGGATCCAGATAACTTGTTAAACTTCTGCTTTTAAACTCAGTTCTGACTAAATCTAGTAATCCCTGTTTGATGCATGAATCATTCTAATAATTCCTCATTTTAACCCAACTTTAACTTTAAAATTCAACACATCTAAAATGATTTTC
This sequence comes from Fundulus heteroclitus, assembly GCF_011125445.2. Lineage (NCBI taxonomy): Eukaryota > Metazoa > Chordata > Actinopteri > Cyprinodontiformes > Fundulidae > Fundulus > Fundulus heteroclitus. Next base: position 40,972 of record NW_023396896.1, read on the forward strand.
TATCTTTCTGCCTGTCTGCTGGGATGCCAGATGTTGTCTTTCTCAGGTTCTAAAGTTATTTATGTAACAGGGAGACGATCTGAGGATCCAGGTTCTGTAGAGCAGCTTCTGGTTCTGGTCCGTCTGAAATGTCCAGGAAACGAGAAAAAAGGAAATGATTCATGTTGGAATTTCTGATGAAAAGAGAAAATCTCTTTTCCTTCTCCAACGTCCACAGTGGACTTGATGAGGAGCTGCAGGTGAAGGTTTTACCCCCACAGTCCCTAAACAGGATTAAAATCTATGTTCTGACCTCAGCAGAGCAGAGCTGCATGATGAGCCTCAGATCCAACAGAACCAGAACCGTTCTGCAGGAAGAACAGAGAAAATCCTCCAGAGAAGATCTGAAAGTCTCTGAGCTGCTGCAGAAAGTGTTTCCATGCTCACCAAAGGAGAGGTTGGAGCAGACCAAACTTTATCTTTACTCACTTTTAGATTTGACCTTCAGAAAGAAGGAAATAAAAAGATTTGATGTAAAATCCTGAAGAAAAGCTTCATCCTCTGATTGAAGAAACCATCATTTACTCACTGAGCTGTTTGCAGCAACAGATAAAAGGAGCAGAGCTGCCCAAACATTTGCAGAAAACATCTAAAATATGCTGAAAAACCTACAGAAACTTCATCACAATGAAGCAAACATGCAGCCTGAAAACTTTAGAGCTGAGCTTTATTTCAGATTTCTGGCTTACAGGCTGAAAATGAAACAGAGAGAAAAAAGATCAACTTTGCAGTTTCATCAGATTCAGATCAAAACTCCATGGAGCCACTAAATGCAGCTTAGTTTTCATTTGATCCTCATTGGTCCACAGAGACAAACAATATCAGACACTAAATGACAGACATGATCAGATAAACAGGATCAACATCTCTAAGGTCAGAGTTCATCATCAGGATCCACTCAGAGTCTCTTTAAACTCAAACTGCTGCAGCTTCAACCTCTGGATCATCAGGACAGCTCAGCTTCTCTTCTCCACTAAGATCATCAGGTCCTCCCCCTCCACCTCCTGCAGATAGAAGAAGGAGCAACAGAGGAGATCAGTGAGTGTTTCAGCCTCTGGAAGCTGAACATGAACATCTGTTCCTGAAACATCAGCTGACTAAGAAACTTGGAGGCTGTCCCTGAACACATCTGGATGAAACTAGTGAGAGAAGGACACATGTCCAGATGTGCTGAGTGGACTTCAGCAGAGCTTGTGCTCTGTAGAAAGACCACATGGTGACTAAATGTAATGATGGGCTGTGAAATCAGTGATCTGCAGGCTGCAGTCAGACTGATCTCAGAGCTGTGACTAAGATGAAACTGATCAGCTGTTTGCTGTTGAAATGAGAGAACAAAGAGTGTGAGATCAGATCTGATGCTCCACAGTTTGATGAATGAGGACCACTGTCTCTAGACATGGTGGAAGGCTGTCAGCTGGAAGACATCAACACAACAACAACAGGAAGACAACAAGCTGCTGGCTCCTCTGATTGGCTCATTGTTGTCTTTGTGTCCAATCAGGAAGCCTGTCACCATTCTCCTCCCACTGAGAAGCTGCAGCTTTACTGGAAACACTGGATCTTTGCTTTGGTACCAACTGGGTTCAGAACAGTTCTGCTGACAGCAGCTAGACTCACTCCAACCATCTACTTACAGATTTTTTAGTTTGTAGTCTGGACTCTTTACAAGATCCTGCAGCTGCTGAACATCTGACTCCTTCAGGTCGTTGTAGCCCAGGTCCAGTTCTGTCAGATGGGACGGGTTGGACTTCAGCGCCGTTACCAGATGATCACAGCTGATCTTTGACAAACTGCAGTCCCACAATCTGAATAAAAAATCAAAGATGTGAGCTGAAGCCACCAGGATGCAGGTTAAAACTGAAACATGAACAAATAAATGATCAAATGTAGAAAATGAATGTCCCTGAATGTAAAAGTGCCAGAAACATGATGAACTGATGTCTGATATGTGATCCAGTAGAACTGATTTAAAGAGTTAAAGCCAGCAGAACCAGAACATGTTATCATGACGTGTGAAGGTCCAGATCAAGGTGTGGTTCTCAGCAGTGGCGGCTGCTGATGAAGGTGTTCTGGGCTTAGGGTTGGGGGGGGGGCACTAGAGCTTGGAGATTAGCAGCCAACAATAAACTCTCCTTGAACATAAATCCATCCATGATCACTTGCTGCTGCTGGATATTTAAGTCTGATGGCTCTGGCGTCTGTTTAAAATGCTGCTGTCTTCTAGTCTGGCTCAGGGTTCTGCTAGAACAGTGGTTCTCAGAGCCACAATGTTCTAAACATGGATCATTTAACAGAGTTTCAGCTCACATTGTTCTGGATTCATCTTCAAGCTAAAGCAGCAGCCTTGGCGCTTTATGCCGCTGCTGTGAGCCTGTTGTGGGTGTGGATCAGAAGCTGCTGGTCCCGCAGCAGAGGAGCAAAAGGCTGAGTCAGCTTCAGCACCTTTATGTGGAGAGACATGTGGTGTGGCCACTTCTCTGCCACTACCTGGGACAGACACCTTCCTCCCAGCCTGACAGCGTCTGTGAACACCGGGACGTGTGACGTAGGTCTGCTGAGGGCAACTCCCTCTGACACAGTGGGGGGGTTTCCCCAGTGGGCCAGGTGGGCTCCCACTGACGGAGGGACTGCAGTCATCCTCTGCCTCTTCTGGCCACAGGGTCTCTGCGCAGGCGGGTGAAGCATCTCTTCAGGCAGGCGCCTCCTATGAAGCAGAGCCAGCGGAAGCAGCAGGTGGGCCGCTGATGTCATCCCCAGCAGCCGCATGACGGACAGAGCTGTCACTGTGTGGAGGTGTGACCCGGCGGAGCAGCGCTGACAGCGTCTGCTCTGGGCTCTCATGGTGGCCCAGTTTAGCTCCTAGCAGCTGGGACGCAGAACACAACCTTTTAGCACTTTATGGAGAACCCAGTTCTGTCAGCTGTGGAGCCAGAGCTCTGGTCTGCACCGTCGCTTCCTCTCTGGACCGAGCCAAGCAAGAGCAGGTGGTCCACATAAAAGAGGATTCTCATCCCTGCAGAGCGCAGCGGCATCTGGAGAACGTGCGTGGAACCAGAGAGGAACCCAACGGCAGGTTGTAGTGACAGGGAATCCCCTGGAAGGAGATGCGCAGATACTTCCTGTGTTTGGGGATGATGGAACATGGAAGTAGTCCTTCAGATCTATGGAGGAGAACCAGTGGTTCTGGAGAACGTTCTCCAGCAGCTGTCTGACTGTCAGCATGTGGAACCGTCTCTCTGTGATCAGAACCAGTAAATAAAGGCAATAGAACCCCGTGGAGAACCCTGGAAATGACGTCTTTATCCAGGAGTTCCTGCAGTTCTGACAGGAGAGCAGCGCTCTGCTCTGGAGACGCTAGAACCGTCTCCATGACTCCTCTGAACCGTGGAGGAGGAGAGAGGAGGTGCAGCGTGGAGCCTCTGCTGATCAGTCTGTGAGAAGGAGAGAAGGAGGAGAGAGGGAGGAGAGAGGAAGGAGAGGAGGAGGAGGGAAGGAGGAGAGGAGGAGGTGGAGGAGAGGAGGAGGAGAGAGGGAGGAGAGAGGGAGGAGAGAGGAAGGAGAGGAGGAGAGAAGGAGGAGAGGAGGAGAGAGGGAGGAGAGAAGGAGAAGAGGAGGAGGAGAGGAGGTGCAGCGTGGAGCCTCTGCTGATCAGTCTGTGAGGTGGAGAGGAGGAGGAGAGGAGCACAGAAGGAGGAGAGAAGGAGAGAGGAAGGAGAAGAGGAGGAGGAGAGAGGGAGCGAGAAGGAGGAGAGGAGGAGGAGAGAAGGAGGAGAGGAGGAGGAGGAGGAGAAAGGGAGAGAGAAGGAGGAGAGGAGGAGGAGAAGAGGAGGAGAGAGGAGGTGCAGCGTGGAGCCTCTGCTGATCAGTCTGTGAGGAGGAGAGGAGGAGGAGAGAAGGAGGGGAGGAGTAGAGAGGGAGGAGAGAGGGAGGAGAGAAGGAGAAGAGGAGGAGGAGAGGAGGTGCAGTGTGGAGCCTCTGCTGATCAGTCTGTGAGGAGGAAAGAAGGAGGAGGAGGAGAGAAGGAGGAGAGAAGGCGGAGAGAAGGAGGAGAGAGGGAGGAGAAGGAGGCGGCTGATGGATGAGGAGGAGGAGAGATGGGGAGAGAGGGAGAGAGAAGGAGGAGAAGAGGAGAAGAGGAGGAGGAGAGAGGGAGGAAAGGAGCAGAGGAGAAGAGAAGGAGAAGGTAAGGAGGAGAGGAGTACAGAAGGAGGAGAGAAGGAGGATAGATGGAGAGGGAAGGAGGAGGAGGAGGAGGAAGAGGAGGAGGCTGATGGAGGAGGAGCTGATGGAGGAGGCTGATGGAGGAGGGTCCTGATGGAGGAGCAGAGGAGTCTCTAGGAGGTGTGGAGCGCCTGAACTCCTGGCCACGGTGCTCCAAGCAGCCGGCAGACCAGCGAGGGACGTCGGCCCAGAGCGAGGCCTCACCAGGTCCTGAAGCGTCTCTGACTCCTTGACGTTCTTCTGGATCTTCTCCAGCGCCGATTTAAAGTGAGGAGCCAACAGAGCATCTGGGCTGATGGGGCTCCCAGCACCTCCTTTTTCACATCCTGGGAGGAGGAGGATGGAGGAGAACAGCTGGAGCCAGATGTTCCTCTGGATCATGGTCTGCCAGGCAGAAATGGTCTGCAGACTAATAGAAATGATGATTCTTCAGTTTTTCTTTGCTTTCCTTCTTGGTGCTCAAACTTGTTGGCTTGTTGCTGAACGGTACCGCTGAGTCCAGAGAGCGTCTGCTGCAGTAGAGCTTTTTACTTTTCAATATTGTGCTGTAGTTTTAATAGCCACACTGCTGGCTCCTGGTTCTGGTTCTGTCTGATTGAGCTGTCAGACTGAAGAGGACGGTTCCTCTCTGAGCCGCACCAACAGAACAGCAGCTTCAGGACAAAGCTGAGCTGCTGGAACCTGCTGGTGCCGTCCATCCAACCATTTTCCACCAGGCTTATCCCTGCTGGGGTCCTGAGGGCTGCTGGTGTCTATCTGCAGCTGTCAGTGGCTGAGAGGCGGGCTTCACCTGGACAGGTAAGCAGTCTATCACAGGACAACACAGAGACAGACAGGACAACCAACCATTCACACACACACACACACACTCACACCTAAGGAGGATTTAGAGAGGCCAGTTAAGCTAACAGTCATGTTTTTGGACTGTGGGAGGAAGCCCGAGTACCCAGAGAGAACCCACGCATGCACAGGGAGAACATGCAACCTGCTGGTGCCGTCGCTTTGATTTAGTTTACATTTTCTCTCTTTGCTCTTCTCAGACATTCATTTTTTAGATAATGCTGTTTTATTATTGTTATTTTACTGTTTATGTGTATGAATGTGATCCTGGAACTACTCTGGAGGAACAAAGATTAATGTTTCATGTAAAGATGTGACAAAGAAATGAAAAATAAAGCTAAATGATCTGATCTTGTTATCTAAATCTTTCCCAAATCAAATTAAAAACATCTCCATCAATAACTCACATCATTTGACTTATTTTCCTAATTTTTGTTCTTCAGTCCAAAGCATTTTAAGTGTTAAATGTTCAATACTGAAAATATCAAAGAAGAAAATAAATAATTAACAAAGCAAAACATTTGACCAGCAGGTTGTCTGTAAAGAAAAAATGTCAGAAGAAAATTATTAATTAAAATAAATTTTAAAGTAGCAGTGAAGATAAAACCTACCTCAGCTTCTTTACTTTACAGAATGGAGTCTCCAGGATCTCACAGAGACGCTTCATCTCAGAGTCTCCGTAGATTCTCCATTCATCACTGATCTGATCTATTTCCAGGTCAGTCAGGGAGGGGTTGGACTTCAGAGCTGAGGCCACAACTTCACATTCAGTCAGTGAGAGACTACAGCCCACTAGTCTGTCATGAGAGAAAGAATCAGATCAGTTGTAGTTAAATCAGACTAATAAAGACTGATAAACAGACTAAAAGATGATGACTAAACAGTGATGTCATCATCAGATGAACATCTGCTCTTCACATCAATGTCCTGTTTGACCCACACAGAGAATCTCTTCAGTCTCTTCAGGTCTTGGTTCTACTGCAGAGCTGCTGTGTCTCTGCTTTGGTTAAAAGCTTCATTTAACCACAAAGATGAAGAAAGATCATCTAGAGTAAAACAACAGAACTGACTAAATATATCTGGATGTCCATGGTAGCATTTGGCTGTCTCCTCTATGTAAATTATCACCAGATTATCTCTAGACATATGTGAGTCTAGTGATAATACACTATGGTTGTTTTGGCTTCATCTCACTTCCAAATCATCTCTAACTATACATACAAGTGACGCCTCTTCCTTTTACTGGAAGTGACCAAACTGGGTAAAATTACTGGTAATGTATCAAAAAGAAAACAGGAGGCTCCAGTTTTCATTTAGTAAAGAGAGTCATGACTTAATGTAACAGATAACGGCGTTACGTTACTTCCACTTGAACACAGTGCGTTACTACAACTGCATCAATAAAGCAGCTTTTCTTCACAGCATGCTCTCTGCTGCAGGAGTTTAACAGTGGCTGACTTAGTTTAGCACTTTACTTCTTCAGTGGTATAATAGCTGAAGTACATTCTACCTGCTGCTGTCTGCAGTGGAGGGAGCCCTATTTAATTTACTACAAACTCTGTTTTAGCTTGATATATTGCTGCAAGAGAAGATTTAGTTACAATTCAATTCAATTCAATTTTATTTATATAGCGCCAATTCATGAAACATGTCATCTCGAGGCACTTTACAAAGTTAAGTTCAATCATATTATACAGATTGGGTCATATTATACAAATTGGTCAAAATGTCCTATATAAGGAAACCAGTTGATTACATCAAAGTCCCGACAAGCAGCATTCACTCCTGGGGAACCGTAGAGCCACAGGGAGAGTCGTCTGCATTGTCCATGGCTTTGCAGCAATCCCTCATACTGAGCAAGCATGAAGCGACAGTTGTAAGAAAAACTCCCCATTAACAGGATGGAAAACCTCCAGCAGAACCAGGCTCAGTATGAACGGTCATCTGCCTCGACCGACTGGAGGTTACAGAAGACAGAGCAGAGATACAACAAGAGAGACAAACAAGCACAAAAACACACATTGATCCAGTAATCTGTTCTACATTAGATGGTAATAGAGGGTGAGCCGTCTTCAATGGATGATGTCACAGTTAACAGAATGCCAGACTAGGTGTACCTACTATGAAGAAAAAAAAGAGAGAGAACAGAAAGTTAAAGCAGAAATGACAACATGTAATGCATAATTGAAGAACAGTAGAACTCTATAGAGTGAGAAAATTAGATCCTGATGTGCTCCAGTAGCCTAAGCCTATAGCAGTAAAACTATAAAGGTAGCTCAGAGTGACATGAGCCACTCTAGTTATAAGCTTTGTCAAAAAGGAAAGTTTTAAGATTAGTCTTAAAAGTAGACGGGGTGTCTGCCTCACGGACCAAAACTGGGAGTTGGTTCCACAGGAGAGGAGCCTGATAGCTAAAGGATCTGCCTCCCATTCTACTTTTAGAGACTCTAGGAACCACCAGCAGACCTGCAGTCTGAGAGCGAAGTGCTCTGTTAGGAACATACGGGGTAATCAGAGCTCTGATATATGATGGAGCTTGATTATTAAGGGCTTTATACGTTAGAAGAAGAATTTCAAATTCTATTCTTGATTTAACAGGAAGCCAATGAATGGAAGCTAAAATAGCAGAAATATGATCCCTCTTGTTGATTTTCATCAGAACTCTTGCTGCAGCATTTTGGATCAGCTGAAGACTTTGAACTGTATATTGTGGACTTCCTGATAGTAAAGAATTACAATAGTCCAGCCTTGAAGTAACAAATGCATGGACTAGTTTTTCAGCATCACTCCTGGACAGAATGTTTCTAATTTTGGCGATATTCCGGAGGTGAAAAAAGGAAACTCTGGAAACCTGTTTAATATGGGATTTAAATGACATGTCTTGGTCAAAAATAACACCAAGATTTTTTACTTTATTACCAGAGGCCAAGTTGATGCCACCCAGATTAAGTGATTGGTTAAGAAGTTTATTTTTTGAGGACTCTGGCCCAAAGATTACAACTTCTGTCTTGTCAGAATTTAAGTGCAGGAAATTTAAAGTCATCCAGCTTTTGATGTCATCAAGACATGACTGCAGTCAAAGTAATTGATTGGATTCATCAGGATTTATGGATAAATATAGCTGAGTGTCATCAGCATAACAGTGGAAATTAATCCCATGCTGTCTGATAATTTTGCCGATCGGAAGCATATATATAGTAAAGAGAATTGGTCCAAGGACTGAGCCCTGTGGTACTCCACAGGTGACCCTAGAGTTTGAGGAAGATTTATTATTAACATGAACAAACTGGAATCTGTCCGACAGATAAGATTTAAACCAGCCTAATGCTTTCTCCTTAATCCCTACAGTATGTTCAAGTCTTTGTAGGAGAATATTGTGATCAACTGTATCAAATGCAGCACTGAGATCTAACAGGACAAGTACAGACACAAGTCCATTATCTGAGGCCATGAGAATATCATTAGTGACCTTCACCAGAGCTGTTTCAGTGCTATGATGAGCTCTGAAGCCTGACTGAAACTCCTCAAGTAGGTCATTGCTTTGTAAATGTTCACAAAGTTGATTAGCAACTACTTTCTCAAGAATTTTAGATAAGAAAAGAAGATTAGATATAGGTCTGTAGTTTACTAGCTTATCTTGATCAAGAGAAGGTTTCCTAAGTAAAGGTTTAATAACAGCTACTTTAAAAACCTGTGGTACATATCCATTTACTAAGGATAGATTAATCATGTCTAAAATAGGACCACTGATCAAAGGGAATACCTCCTTAAACAACTTGGTTGGGATTGGGTCTAACATACAGGTAGAAGGTTTAGATGAAGCTAAGATTTTAGATAGCTCAGAAAGCTCTACTGCTTCTAAACAGTTCAAACACTGTGCAGGTTCTAAAGATTCCTCCAATGCTGCCTTACTTACTGGGGATGAGGTAATCATGTTTGGGAGGATGCCAATTATTTTATTTTTAATGGCATCAATTCTATTTATGAAGAATCCCATAAAATCATTACTACTAAGAGCTGCAGCTCTGAGTAAATTTGGCAACTGTACTAAAGAGAAATCTAGGATTATTTTTATTCTCTTCAATTAATGATGAAAAATATGCTGCTCTAACTCTGTGAACGGTCTTGTTATACAACGATAGACTGTCCCTCCAGATTAAGTAGGATTCCTCTTGGTGTGTAGAGCGCCTAACATTGTGCTTCAAGGAACGCAGCTCTGAATTAAACCAGGGAGCCAGCTTCCTGTGAATTATCACCTCCTTTTTCAAGGGAGCTACATTGTCTAATGCAGAACGCAATGAGGAAGTCACACTGTTAGCAAAGGTATCGATTTGGGAATGGGAAGAAACAGCATTGCTGCCATCTACAGGGCATTTCTGCAATACTGAACATATTAAAAGGGGGACAGACTCTTTAAGTTTTGATACAGCATTATCCGATAAAGATCTACTATAATGGAACCCTCTTTTGGGGGTGGAGAACTCAGTTAGATTAAACTCAAATGTTATTAAAAAATGATCAGATAGGACAGGGTCGTGAATACTGTTAATTTTTCACAATGAATGCCATATGTTAGCACAAGGTCCAAAGTATAGAGCCGAGAGTGCGTTGGCTTATGCACATTTTGAGCAAAACCAATTGAATCTAGGATAGTTTTAAAGGCTACACTAAGGTTATCACATTCAGTGTCAACATGGATGTTAAAATCACCCACTATAATAACCTTGTCAGTATTTAACACCAAATCAGATAAGAAATCTGACAACTGATCCAAAAACTGAGTGTAAGGGCCTGGTGGACGATACAAAACAATAAACAGAAGAGGTTTTATTGCTTTGCAGTTTGGATGAGGGAAACTGAGGGTTAAATGTTCAAAAGAACTGTAATTATCAATCGGCCTGGGACTAATTAATAAACCAGACTGAAAGATAGCCGCCACTCCTCCTCCTCTTCCCACAGATCTGGGAATGTGGAAATTAGAATAACTGGAGGGAGTTGACTCATTTATACTAACGTAGTCCTCTTGTAGCCAGGTTTCTGTGAGACAAAACAAATCAATCTGATTATCAGAAATCAATTCATTAACTAACAAAGTCTTTGGAGGGAGAGACCTTATATTTAATAGACCACATTTAATTCTTTTATTTTTTGGTTCAAAGTGATCTGTATGGATTTTTATTAGATTTTTATGATTTGTTCCCTTTAGATCAGTTTTAGATCTGTTAAGTTTTGGCCGTGGGAAGACACCGTCTCAATAGGATAATGGGTGGGTAACAGTACAGAAGCTGCAGAGAGGTGTGTTAAACTACGGCTCTGCTTCCTGGTCTGGACCCTGGGTTGTCAGCATTTAGGAGAACTAATAAATCCAGCCAGATTCCTAGAAAGAAGAGCTGCACCATCCAAAGTGGGATGAATACGTCTCTCCTGAACAGACCAGGTTTTCCCCAGAAAGTTCTCCAGTTATCAATGTAGCCCACGTCGTTTTCTGGACACCACCTAGACAACCAGCGGTTGAATGATGACATGCGGCTAAACATGTCATCACTGGTCAGATCAGGCAGGGGACCAGAGAAAATTACAGAGTCCGATATTGTTTTAGCAAACTCACACACCGAAGCAACACCAACTTTGGTGACCTCTGATCGGCGTGACCGGGTGTCATTACCGCCAGCGTGAGTAACAATTTTGCGGTATTTACGCTTATCCTTAGCCAGTAGTTTTAGGTAGGATTCTATGTCGCCCGTTCTGGCCCCTGGCAGGCATTTAACTATAGTCCCTGGTTTCTTTAGTGCCACGTTTCTTAGTAAGGACTGTCTACAGCGAGACTGTTGCTCAGAGGTGAAAATTTGTTAGAAACGTAGACGGGTTGGTGGTGATCTACAACCATTTATAGCTGGTTGCAGCTTGTTAATGTGCAATAATTATCAAGTTAAAAACATTTGGTTTATTTATTGTTTTATGATTAACATTGAGTATAATAATAATCATCATATCTACATAATTATATTAAATTGATAGATGTCTTGACTCTTTACTCACTTGTGCCACCACACACTAAAATGGTAGATTAGTGGACAATGTTTTCAGATTTATGCTCCATTCATTATTTATTCATTATTATGTATTTTATATGTGACCCTTGAACTCTGAATTCTTTTTAAAGTTCCACTAACAGGAAAGTGGTCCTAACGCTTTGACATCTTAGATCCCATAAAGTCAGTCAATAGCTCCTTTATCTAGTCAGTAGTGCTGGATGAGAACATTGTGGAGCAAAGGCCTCTTGTGTTTTAAAGCCAGACCTATCAGCTCTGAGCCACTCTGAGCATTAAAGCCATTCACACCTGCAGATGGAGGCAAAGGAGAAGGCCGGCTCAGCTTCAGGTAAGCTCCACCTGCTACCAGGCTCCACTTTGCCCTCTTTCACAAGGCCATGTCTGATGTTCTGTGTGTGGGTGAGCATCAGTGTTTGCCTTCTGTGTGTTATGTGTTATTGGTTCAGGGCCCGAAGCTGCAGTCTGCTATAGCAATGTGAAAGGTTCTGCTGAGATCAGAGCAGAGCTGGGAGAGCAACAGGCTGCTGCTGCTGCTGCTCCTGCTGCTGCTGCCGCCGCCGCCGCCGATAATGCTGCTGCTGCTGCTAAAGCTGCTGCTGCCGCCGCTACTCCTGCTGCTGCTGCTGTTGCTGCTGCCGCCGATAATGCTGCTGCTAACGCTGCTGCTGCCGCCGCTGCTGCCGCTGCTACTCCTGCTGCTGTTGCTGCTGCTGAGAGTGGCTCTTTCTGTCTCTTTCTGTTTGCTGCAGCCTGATAAAATCACTGTTTCCTTTTAATTAGGAACTCAGTAATCAGTTATTATTTCCTGAGTTACAACGTTCAGTCAGTCACTCTGATGGTGAACATGATTAAATGATCAATCATGGTGGATGATGAAATCCAACTCCACAAAATCATCAAGTAGCTCTTAGACAGCAGCTAAAGCATCTCAGCTGAAGTCTGTAGCCTGGTGTCTGTAGACAGGATCTAAATGAACGCTTTCTGAGCTCCGTTAACTCCACTTAGTCTGGGGGGGTTGATGCGTCACCTTGTGCTTGAATTCAGGTGCACATAATTACCTTACATGTAATTTAGGTGTCCACTTTTAAGGGTAATTTTAAGGGACTTGTAACTGAAGGGGCTTCAGCTCAGACCCTCATTCCTCCTCTTCCCTCTAAAGGAGCCCTTTACTCTCTTTATTGATGCATTTTTTTATCGCGTTACATTTATGTCATAATTCCCGCGAGCAAAATAAACATACTCGCATGTTTGTTAAACTACTCCCGCGCATGGTTTATCTACCTGTGGCAGTATGCCTGTGGCCTTTGAACGCACCACACAAGTGCCTAAATCTAATTGGTTGTGGCGCTGGCTGCCTGTATATAAAGGACCCTCCCCTACCTGGTTGACATGACGTTGTTTTCCTTCCGGTTCAGACCTCGGTGTTGGTTGGTGCTGCACGCTAGGTAAGGCAGGCTTCACCTCTCTCAAGCAAGCTTATTACTTGTGATTTATTTACATTTTCTGTATAACAGCTGCAAATTAATGCATGCGCGCAAATGATGCGCTAACGACGCTCTGATCGCCGCCGCCTGTACAAGTTCTACGTTTCCTCCTTCCTTTTAGAGGCACTACATAGAGAACTCAGCGGTAGGTGAAGTGCTGAAGTTTGGATGCTTTTAGATTCCATTTCTAACATTTATTTTTGATAGCCGCTGCCGTTTGTCCTTGGCCAGCTGTTTGCCCGCTGTTCTGGTTGTCCTCGACCGACGGTCCGCCTGTCAACTGGATAATCTGTCGGCTGCCTACCTGTCGTCCTGGTTGCTGGCTGTAGGCCCGCCGTCCTGGTCGGCGTAAAGTTGGCTCCTACCACTCGTCCAGTGTGGCTGATTTGGGCCGATTGGTGATCAGCTCGGACTAATTTTCTACTGCCGCTCTGAGTGGCGTCTGCTACGGCGGATCGGTTTCTCCCTGGACGACTCTTAATTTGGACTATTGCTGCTTGATTGTGGGCTGAACTGCATAATTGTATTGTTTGTAATTTGCATGTCTCTCTTCTATTTTTTTGTGATAGGAACGGCCAGCTCGTGGTGTTGGTGGTGGACTTTCCGGGTGGTGGTACTCCTTTTTGGTTTGGTGCACGATTTTCTTTTGTTTTGCCTTGTTTCGTTTGCTGTGTTTCTTTTCTTTTAGGACACTACCCCAAATTGCACCCCCGTCCCTGAGTTGCGCTAACACTGACTTTTAATGTGTGAGTGGTTTTAGACTAGTATTTTCGATTAACAAACAATTGCAGAATAAATAAAATTGTTACATTGTGAGAGTGTCTCAAGCCTCATCTGTAGCGGGTCTGTGTGCTTTAAAGGTAACTTTTTAGCGGAGTTGTTGTAATCAATTATTAAAATAGTGTCTTTTAAACTTAAGTTCCCAATTATCACACTGCTCCCGCCACATTTTGGCGTTGTTGACATGATGTTTTTTTTACAGTTTTGAGGCTGAGACTCTTTCACTATTATTGCATTTTGTGACATTTATGTTCAAGTATTGATATTTTTTTTGGTGTGTTAAGGACAAACGGCAGCGGTTCATTTATTTTGAGCTGGTCATTTGTAGTAATGGAGGAAGAGCTACTGGAATTGAAGACCCCGGTTGCTCAATTAAAGGCTGACAATGAGAAGCTGCGTGCAGAGCGTTCACCTTCCACATCTAGCTCCAGTGCCGGGCCGTCTTCAGCTTCTGCACCCCCCACCGCCCAAATAACGGACAGGTTAGTGTTTGTTCCACGCGATCGTAAGTGTCCTATGTTTAGGGGACGGGTGGGGATTAGTGTGAGCGAGTGGGTTGAGGAGGTGCAGGCGTGTATGCGGGCACGAAATTTGTCAGCAGTAGATCAGGCCTTCTTTTTGTATGACCATTTAGAAGGAGAGGCTAGGGATGAGGTCAAATATCGCTCTAGTCAGGAACGAGGGGATCCGGCTAAAATCATTTCTATCCTCAAGGAGCTTTATGGATGTAATGAGTCGCATGTTGCATTACAGGAGGCCTTTTTCTCCAGAAAGCAATTGGATGGGGAAACATTGCAAGAGTTCTCCCTTGCTTTGATGAGCCTCATGGAGAAAGTAAAAGCACAGGCCCCTAGGGACATGCCAAACGCTGAAGTTCTCTTGCGTGATCAGTTTATAGAATATGTCCTTGATGGTGCACTTCGTCGTGCGCTAAAACAGTACGTTCGTCTGAAACCGGCAGCAACACTGCTTGAGGTCAGAGGTGAGGCAATGAGGTGGGAATTGGAGGGTTTGCCAGCTAGTATGCGGGGCCGGAGTAATTCTCTGCCTTCAGCACCCAGCTTTCAGTTTGCTGTGCGTGGTGGGTCACCAGCTATTGCTAGCCCCACTCAAACAGAGGTTAATGAGTTAAAAGAGCTCTTAAAACAGCAACAGGAGCAGCTTAATCAGCTTACTCGCAGCATTACCCTCCTCCAAACTGCACAAGTGCGCAGCCGCTCTCCACGTCGAGGTCCTATTATATGTCGACGGTGCCAACAGCCCGGACATATTGCTAGGGAGTGTGGGGGGCCGCATGGTTCCTTCCGTCAGTCATCTTTGTCAGAATCACGTCAGGGAAGTCAGCCTCTGGGAAACTAGCACCCACCGAGTTGCAGAGCCAAGGCTCGGGTGGGGTATCCATTGGCTCAACTAGTGGTTTATGTTCAGCAGATGTACCTAAATTAATTGCTTCTTGTCCACATATTGAAGTGAACATGGCTGGAGTGAAAGTGCCTTGCTTGGTTGACACTGGTTCAATGGTGTCCACCATTACAGAGAGCTTCTTTATTGAATTCTTTGAGCCCTGGGGCGAAGAGCGTTTAAGAGCTTGCCACTGGCTACAGCTAAAAGCGGCCAATGGTCTCCCTATTCCTTATATCGGTTATTTGGAAGTATCGATTGAACTGTGTGGCAAGTTGATGCCCCACTGTGGAGTGTTGGTGGTGAGAAATCCCCCAGATAGCAGTTCGGCTTCAGTTCCTGGTGTGTTGGGGATGAACGTCATAAATAAGTGTTACCAAGAACTATTTGGACAGCATGGCAATGCTCTGTTTAATACAACCCCTGTTGTGTCATTTCCCAAGCCCTTGGTTAATGCCTTACAGAAATGTCATGCAGCTGTAACGCAGCACACTCCTAAGCAGCCTAGTAAGGTTAGGGTGCGAGGCAGGAGGGCCTGCCGCATTCCAGGAGGTGTGATGAAGATTGTGCCTACCACCTGCTGTGAGCAATACTCAGGCACCACTGTCTTGTTTGAACCATCAGAGTCTGGCTTACCAGCTGGTTTGTTAGCATCTCCTGCTTTAGTTCAGGTTGTTCGGGGGACTGCTTATGTCCCAGTGGTAAATGTGGGCAACACGGATGTATTGCTTTATCCTCGTAGCACTGTGGGAACTTTAAATAGTGTTGGTGTGGTGAGTCTTCCAGCGGGCGTAACTGAAGTCCCATTGTTTGCAAATGTGTCTTCCCAAACAGTTGCTGCTCCTGCCTCAGATGGGATCAAGACTATTGATTTATCATCTTTGTCAGAGGAGGAACAGGGTCGGGTGCGAGCCTTGTTGGGTAAATACACTTCTGTGTTTGCCACTAATGATCAGGATTTGGGTTGCACCAACCTGATCAGCCATGACATTCCACTTCTTGATGACGCTCCTGTTCGGCAGCGATACCGTCGAATTCCTCCATCGGAGTATGAACTTGTGAAGGAGCACATAAATCAGCTTTTGGCAGCAAATGTCATCAGGGAAAGCTCCAGCCCCTATGCGTCACCAATTGTGATTGTTCGCAAAAAGGATAGTAGTATTAGGCTCTGCGTTGATTATCGTCAACTTAACATCAAGACACGGAAGGACGCTTTTCCACTCCCTCGTATCGAGGAGTCCCTTGATGCTCTGACAGGGGCCCGGTGGTTTTCCACTATGGACTTGGCCAGTGGGTATAATCAGGTTCCGGTCACAGCAAGCGATCGCCATAAAACCGCTTTTTGTACACCGTTTGGGCTTTTTGAGTGGAATCGCATGCCTTTCGGCCTATGCAATGCTCCGAGCACATTCCAACGCTTGATGCAGCGCATTTTTGGTGATCAGCAATGCCAATCCCTCTTGCTGTATTTAGATGACATTGTTGTGTTTTCATCCTCTGTGCAGCAACATCTTGAGAGGTTGGACGTGGTGTTAGGACGGCTTCAGAAAGAGGGCCTTAAAGCTAAGCTTAGTAAGTGCCGCTTTTTCCAACAGAGGGTGCACTATTTGGGTCATGTAATTTCCGACCAGGGAGTAGCCACTGACCCCGCTAAAATTGAGGTTGTAGCAAATTGGCCTGTGCCCACCACAGCCACTGAGTTGCGTTCCTTTTTGGGATTTGCTAGCTACTACCGTAGGTTTGTAGAGGGGTTTGCTAAGATGGCTGCCCCCTTGCACCGTAGAGCAGCGGAGCTTACTAGTGAAGAGTTTAAAAAGAAGGCTGCCCAGAGTATTGTCGGAGCCTGGACTGAGGAGTGTCAACAGAGCTTTGAGGCTATTAAAACGAAGCTCACATCTGCTCCAGTCCTTGCTTATGCAGATTTTTCCCTCCCTTTCATTCTAGAGGTGGATGCAAGCCATAGTGGTTTGGGAGCGGTCTTGTCACAAGAACAAGAGGGCAAGATAAGACCCATTGCTTTTGCTAGCCGCGGGTTAAGACCTAGCGAGCGAAACATGTCAAATTACAGCTCAATGAAACTGGAGCTGTTGGGCCTTAAATGGGCAATGACAGAAAAATTTAGAGATTACCTTTTGGGCCACAGGTGTATTGTTTATACAGACAATAATCCTCTGAGCCACTTGGATTCGGCTAAGCTTGGAGCAGTGGAGCAGCGCTGGGCAGCCCAGCTTGCTTCTTTTAACTTTGAGTTAAAGTATCGACCTGCTAAGTCCAATCAAAATGCTGATGCTTTGTCTCGTCGGCCTTGGCCGGCTCCATCGGAAGTGACTTCTTTGGTTCCAGGTACTCTTGTGCCTCAGCCATTACAGTTAGCTGTGCAGAGTGAGCAAACGCAAACCACGCAGTCCTCTGTAACTGTCTTTCCCTCTCTTGCTCCTGGTGATCTCCAGGTCCTCCAGCAGGCTGATCCGGTACTTCAGGAAGTTCTTGTCTTTTGGCAGAGAAAAGAGCGGCCAAATCGTACTGAGCGGCAAAGGCTTTCACAATCTGCTCTTGCATTGCTCAAACAGTGGGATCGCCTGGCTGAGTTGGATGGTCTAATGTATCGGCGAGTGTTTCGCCCAGATGGTAGTGGGGAAGTGTACCAACTTCTCCTGCCGAAGTCCCTGACCAAGGACATCATGACTCAAGTCCATCAGGAGCATGGGCATCAGGGGGTGGAAAGGACCTTGGCGTTGTTACGATCTCGCTGCTATTGGCCAGGTATGTCACAAGAGGTAGCAGATTGGTGTAAAACCTGCGAGCGGTGCCAGGTTGCTAAGGATAGCCAACCACCTGCTCGTGGCTTCATGGGCCATTTGCTGGCATCAAAACCAAATGAAATTTTGGCCATTGATTTTACTTTGTTAGAGCCAACTCCATCTGGGCTAGAAAATGTATTGGTGATGACTGATGTATTTTCCAAATATACATTGGCAGTTCCAACCAGGGATCAGCGCGCCTCCACTGTAGTACAGGTCCTGGTCACTGAATGGTTTGCAAAATTTGGAGTACCAGCACGCATCCATTCAGACCAGGGCCGCAATTTTGAAAGCACTCTGATCCAGCAGCTTTGTAGTTTGTATGGCATCATTAAATCTCGTACCACACCTTACCATCCAGCTGGTAACGGTCAATGCGAACGTTTTAATAGAACGCTTCACAACTTGTTGAGAACTTTGCCCACGTCCCGGAAACGAGACTGGAGTGTCTGTTTGCCCCAGTTGCTTTATGCATATAACACCACCCCGCATCAATCAACTGGTGAGTCACCATTTTTTCTAATATTCGGTCAAGAACCACGTCTCATGAGTGGGTCAAAGAACATCAGACTCGCTTGCATATAGCATTTGAGGGTGCTAGAGAAAAATTGAGAACGTCTGCAGGACGCAGAAAAGCTAATCATGATAAAAACATCAGGGAAGCTCCTCTTAAAGAGGGCCAGTTTGTGTTGATCCGAAATTTGGGGAGTAAAGGTCGTCAGAAAACTCAGGATTTTTGGAGTTCAGTGACACATGTGGTTATTCAAGTCCCAAGAGAGGGGGGTGTAGTGTATTCAGTGGCACCAGTTCATGACCAGACCAGGGTAAGGAGGGTACATCGCTCTTTGCTGAAGGTCCTGATTGGTGCTGATGCACCTAATTCAGTTTCTGTTGAAGGTGCGCCTTCTGAACATCACTCCATTTCAGAGGACGAGTTGTCTTTGGAGGGTGATTTGTTCTTGAGGCCATGGCCTCAGGAGCAGGTACCGCCTGTCCCACCTCCTGCTGTGGCTCCTTCTTCTGCTGCTGTGGTTCCCTCTGGTGTGACTGTGAATCAACCTATCTCATTAGCAGTTGTACCGGCAGCAGAGTCTGGGCCCAGCGAGGTGTCTGTGCGTAGATCGGCACGATCAACTGCTGGCCAGCATCATAATCTCCATCATCTTCCAAGACCAGCAGTGAGAGAAACACCTTCATCTAGTACCATGTCTGCTGTATTTCGACCTTGGTGTTAAGTGGGATCATCGTCGGGGCGTCGATGCAGTTTGGGGGGGTGGAATGTGGCAGTATGCCTGTGGCCTTTGAACGCACCACACAAGTGCCTAAATCTAATTGGTTGTGGCGCTGGCTGCCTGTATATAAAGGACCCTCCCCTACCTGGTTGACATGACGTTGTTTTCCTTCCGGTTCAGACCTCGGTGTTGGTTGGTGCTGCACGCTAGGTAAGGCAGGCTTCACCTCTCTCAAGCAAGCTTATTACTTGTGATTTATTTACATTTTCTGTATAACAGCTGCAAATTAATGCATGCGCGCAAATGATGCGCTAACGACGCTCTGATCGCCGCCGCCTGTACAAGTTCTACGTTTCCTCCTTCCTTTTAGAGGCACTACATAGAGAACTCAGCGGTAGGTGAAGTGCTGAAGTTTGGATGCTTTTAGATTCCATTTCTAACATTTATTTTTGATAGCCGCTGCCGTTTGTCCTTGGCCGGCTGTTTGCCCGCTGTTCTGGTTGTCCTCGACCGACGGTCCGCCTGTCAACTGGATAATCTGTCGGCTGCCTACCTGTCGTCCTGGTTGCTGGCTGTAGGCCCGCCGTCCTGGTCGGCGTAAAGTTGGCTCCTACCACTCGTCCAGTGTGGCTGATTTGGGCCGATTGGTGATCAGCTCGGACTAATTTTCTACTGCCGCTCTGAGTGGCGTCTGCTACGGCGGATCGGTTTCTCCCTGGACGACTCTTAATTTGGACTATTGCTGCTTGATTGTGGGCTGAACTGCATAATTGTATTGTTTGTAATTTGCATGTCTCTCTTCTATTTTTTTGTGATAGGAACGGCCAGCTCGTGGTGTTGGTGGTGGACTTTCCGGGTGGTGGTACTCCTTTTTGGTTTGGTGCACGATTTTCTTTTGTTTTGCCTTGTTTCGTTTGCTGTGTTTCTTTTCTTTTAGGACACTACCCCAAATTGCACCCCCGTCCCTGAGTTGCGCTAACACTGACTTTTAATGTGTGAGTGGTTTTAGACTAGTATTTTCGATTAACAAACAATTGCAGAATAAATAAAATTGTTACATTGTGAGAGTGTCTCAAGCCTCATCTGTAGCGGGTCTGTGTGCTTTAAAGGTAACTTTTTAGCGGAGTTGTTGTAATCAATTATTAAAATAGTGTCTTTTAAACTTAAGTTCCCAATTATCACACTGCTCCCGCCACATACCGCTGCGTGAGAAACTGCTGCTTCGAGAGGAGAAAATCGCTCTCCGCGCGCGCCAGCTGGTCTCCGCGCGCTCCAGCTCCTCACACGCGGGCTCGGGCATTCTCCGCGCGCAACAGCTCTTCCCACGCGCGCGCTCGATTTTCTATCCAGCGGCTACGCTCGAGCGCGGCTGCGCTCTCGGAAGCGTCTCTGCCCACGGACGGATTTTCTCCTCGCGCGAAGAAAAATCTGTTTTGACAGGTAGGACGGGGCCGAAGCTATCGCATTACATTTATGTCATAATTCCCGCGAGCAAAATAAACATACTCGCATGTTTGTTAAACTACTCCCGCGCATGGTTTATCTACCGCCGCGCGAGAAACTGCTGCTTCGAGAGGAGAAAATCGCTCTCCGCGCGCGCCAGCTGGTCTCCGCGCGCTCCAGCTCCTCACACGCGCGCTCGGGCATTCTCCGCGCGCAACAGCTCTTCCCACGCGCGCGCTCGATTTTCTATCCAGCGGCTACGCTCGAGCGCGGCTGCGCTCTCGGAAGCGTCTCTGCCCACGGACGGATTTTCTCCTCGCGCGAAGAAAAATCTGTTTTGACAGGTAGGACGGGGCCGAAGCTATCGCATTACATTTATGTCATAATTCCCGCGAGCAAAATAAACATACTCGCATGTTTGTTAAACTACTCCCGCGCATGGTTTATCTACCGCCGCGCGAGAAACTGCTGCTTCGAGAGGAGAAAATCGCTCTCCGCGCGCGCCAGCTGGTCTCCGCGCGCTCCAGCTCCTCACACGCGCGCTCGGGCATTCTCCGCGCGCAACAGCTCTTCCCACGCGCGCGCTCGATTTTCTATCCAGCGGCTACACTCGAGCGCGGCTGCGCTCTCGGAAGCGTCTCTGCCCGCGGACGGATTTTCTCCTCGCGCGAAGAAAAATCTGTTTTGACAGGTAGGGCGGGGCCAAAGCCCTCTTCTGTAAGCCTCCTCCTGATTGGGCAGACACGATCACACGGGAAGTACTGTCAGGAATTCTTTGACTGACAGCTCATCATCTAATGGGATGTTAAGTCTGACGTCACGCGTGACGTTTAGCCTCTTCCGGGTCCAAGCGCTCAGCCCGTCCAGATCAATAACAATGGCGGAACCTGTAAACTTATTTACGATCACGTCCTCCTTTAGTGAGGTACCCTTGGCGGTCAAAAAGGGTTTAAACTCCTTCAACTCCAACAGAATGGTTAGTGTAGCGCATCATTCAGGTGGCATAATTAAGGGTAGAGTCCAGTCATCAATGAAAAAGAAGGTTTACGAGGTTGAGGTGAGTTAGCTGTAAGCTAGCTAGCTGATAGGTGATATTCATAGCTCTCAACTCTCACGCATTGACCGTGTGACACACGCATTTCATCAATTGCACACGCTCACACGCATTACTTTGAAAATCTCAATCTTACTACGAAAATCTCACTCTTGAAACGCACGCGTACGGACGCTTCGCGTCATGGGGGAACCAATTTGCGGTACAATGGTTTCCGCACGTCCAGTAGTAGCGGTAACACAGCTGCAAGGACCGCCGCCGCGCAAAGCAGTTTCCAAGTGAAACACTTGGACGGTCCGTATTGTGTGCGAATGAAATGGTAAGTCGTGATGTGTTATTAAAAATTGTGAATTGAAAGCAAAGACCGTGTAAAATAGGGACCGTCTTCAATCGACCGACAGCACCCCCCCCCCCCCGTTGGACAGTGTAGAATGGAACAACAGCACCCCCCCCCCCCCCCCCGTTGGGCAGTGTAGAATTGAACAACAGCACCCCCCCCCCCGTCAACAATCTCACTCTGAACAGTCGTCAAAAGTTGAGAGGTATGGTGATATTCCATGTTCTGGGTGAGGTATTTCGAAAGAAAAAAAAATATACAGGACTGCTATAACTGTGGATGTAACTAAACGAGGATTAAAAAGTAAGTTTTAACCCTATTATAGAAAATGTACAAAAGAAACTCAATTCTTGGCTCCAAAGAGATTTATCAATTCAAGGAAGAATTTTATTAGCAAAAGCAGAAGGTATCTCTCGTTTAACTTATCCAGCTTTGTCTCTTTCTGTAAATAAACAAACATGTGACATCATTGATAAAATGCTTTACAGATTTGTATGGAAAAATAGAATTCATTATATCAGGAAATCAGTTTTAATGAACTCATTGGAACTTGGTGGCCTCAATTTTCTTGATTTTTCGACCTTAAACAATACATTCAAAATAAATTGGATTAAACAGTTTCTTAAAAATTCATCCTCAATCTGGAATTTTATACCAAACTATTTATTCTCAAAACTTGGTGGCCTTAAATTTATTCTTCTTCTTTGCAACTACAACATTGAAAAACTCCCTATAAAGTTATCTAATTTCCACAAACAAATGCTTCTTTCCTGGTCTCTAATTTACAAACACAATTTTTCGCCCCATCGCTATCATATTTGGAACAATGGAGACATTCTGTACAAACATAAATCTTTGTTCTTGGAAAATTGCTGAACTAAAATGATTGTTCAAACCAGCTTTTCAGTCCTGATGGAGTCTTAATGTCATATTCTGAACTTCTAGAAAAGTTTGGTCTCCCCATACCTCCTAAAGAATATGCACTTGTTTTTGATGCCATCCCGTCTGGTGTCATAATGCTTTTTAAATCTTCTAGAACTTCTGTTCTGACTCCACCGGATCTGGACCCTGCTAACACTAATGTTGGTCAAATCTGTTTTTCTACTATAAAACGAAAGAACAACCGTGATATACGTGCCTTATTCCAGAAGGACATTGTCTCTGCTCCAAATGCTATTTCGTATTGGAATAACTTTGCCTCCAACCTGGACTGGGGAAAAATCTGGTGTCTTCCATCTAAATATTTGATTATTAATAAGATCAAAGAAGTATCTTTTAAGATTATCCATCGTTTTTATCCCTGTAAATTCTTCCTGCAACGATACAAAAAAGACATCGACACAAACTGTTCATTCTGCCAACTCCATGAAGAAGATCTCTGTCATTTATTCTGGTCATGTAATTTCTCATATATTTTCTGGCAAGATATTTGTACATTTATTTCCCAAACAATTCTTGATGGCTTTTCTCTTAACTATATAAATGTGTTGTTTGGATTCTTCTCTTATCCCACTAATAAAACTAAAAATTTTTATATTATCAATCTAATTTTATTCGTTGCCAAATATATACATAAATCTAAATGTTCAAATCAGAAACCTCGCTTTGCAGCCTTTAGAGAGGAATTCAAACAATATATTAGATCTCTCGAATATTCAAAAAATAGAAAAGCCATTAAGACAATGGATTTGTGCTGTTACTTTAATATCTTTCTGAGTTAATTTTTCATTTATTTATTGGCTTTTCGATTTGTTTGTGCTTGATATGTAACACCCTGGCATTACTGTCTTGTCTGTTTTATTACTCATTTGTATTGTTAATTTTGCTGGTTTGTAAACCCCTTTATTATCAATAAAAATAAATAAAAAAAAAGAGCTGTCAGTCAAAGAATTCCTGACAGTACTTCCCGTTTGATCGTGTCTGCAAGGCCCAATCAGGAGGAGGCTTACAGAAGAGGGCTTTGGCCCCGCCCAACCTGTCAAAACAGATTTTTCTTCGCGCGAGGAGAAAATCAGTCCGCGGGCAGAGACGCTTCCGAGAGCGCAGCCGCGCTCTAGCGTAGCCGCTGGATAGAAAATCGAGCGCGCACGTGGGAAGAGCTGTCGCGCGCGGAGAATGCCCGAGCGCGTGTGTGAGGAGCTGGAGCGCGCGGAGAGTGATTTTCTCCTCTCGAAGCAGCAGTTTCTCGCGCGGCGGTAGATAAACCATGCGCGGGAGTAGTTTAACAAACATGCGAGTATGTTTATTTTGCTCGCGGGAATTATGACTTAAATGTAACGCGATAGTTTGGACCCGGGGGTACGGAGTGAGGCGCAATTTTTTCGCTGGAATTCACCAGAGAAAGACGACGGAGAAAGGAGTACTGCAGCTGGTGATTTTGAAATTAAATCATTTACCAAGTTCATTCTTCATAAAGGTAAGCCAAAGTTGGTCAAAACATGTTAAGAAAATATTTGTTTTAGCTCTGTAAAAGTGCCTTTGACAGTTGAAAATGATGTAAGATGTTTTTAAAGGTTTCTTTATACATATAAACTAAACGGAATAAAGACTTCAGATGACAAACAACTTCCATATCACATAAGCATCTTAATTTTTCCGATGAGAAGAGTCTGTCTAACTTATAAACCATTGAAAGTTCAGATGTTTTAAATCACCCATATTGTTCAGTAAATAATCAGCTCAAATTATGGTTCAAGCAGCAAAATACGGACCAATACATGGGAATTACCCACTATTTTACATGTACATGTATCTGTGATTCCAACCTCCAACAATTACCACTTTGAATACAGGTGGCTGTGACTTATGAGATTGTCTGCATGTAGTTATGACAAATTAGTATTTTTACCTTGTTTTTGTGCTTATTTATAGTGTTCCATATTTTAGTAGCCCTCTTGATAAAGAGTCTTAACTTTTGAATACTTAGTATACTTAAATGTATATTTTGTCTTTCTAGGAGCTATAAGGAAGAATCCCCCGTCAGCAAGTGCAGCAGATACTGAACTAAACAGTTTTGCTATCCGCTGGTTCAACCTTGCTGGTAACCGTGGAGGTGGTGACAAAGAACTCCAAAGCTTCAACTTAAAGTTCTTGGTTGGAAATGAAGCTACTCCACTGAGCTATATAATACACTGGAGTGCTAATCACCGTCTGTTTGAACGAGTCGCTTTGAAGCCACCAGCCGCCATATTGGTACTCCCTATTTCCCCCCAGTAACTAGGGAATATGTGCGCTACAGGATCGAATAACGAGGATTTTCTCATGTTAAGGGGGGGGCTTAAAACTTTTAAAATGTCAAATGCCATATAGTTTTATGTTATGTTCTAAAAATATCAAGTACTGAGAAAGTCATGTGCTGAAATATTTTGCATTTTATTCATTTAAATATATATGTTTAACATTTATAAATATATAAATAACAATATACTAAAACATATATTTACATATATGTATACATATATACATATATACATATACACATACTTATATATACATATATATATATATATTTAATATGAATAACATGTAAAATATTTCAGCACCTAATTTCCTAGTAGTTGATACTGTTAGTACATCCACTGACTGTAGAATTACCTGTGAAACGTTTTCACTCAGCCAGAAAACTGCTTGTTATTGCAAGCAAATCCTGTGGGACTCTGTGAGAGTAGGGAGTAGCAAGATGGCGGCCAGTGACTTCGGTTTTTCGGCAAAATCAGCACTCCAGTGTAATATATAGCTCAGTGAGCTACTCTGGTATAAGAACACTTTAAGTTTCCATTGAATTTGATGGTTGTTATTCTGTGTTTGTTTGTTTGGACTGTTTTGTTAAATTTCAGGACTATTGAGAAATGGTTGATGTTTACACTAAAACAATTTTTTCAAATATTCATAGATCTTGTGTGAGTGATCTATGAATATTTAACTATTAAGATTTGTTTGTTGTGTGGAAAAAAAAACATTCACTTTAATGTTATTTTTACATTTATACATGTCATATTGTGTCAGCTATTTAAATAAACATGGTCAAATGAAATATTCTCATAATAAATCATTTATTTAAAAAAAATCTGTTATGTTCCTTTTTTTAAATAGATACTTTTAAAATGCTAAACTGTTTTTATTCTTTTAATTTTACTTGTCTGTTGCTCTGTTCTTTCTAAAAAATCATTAGATTTAAAGAACACTAATCGTTTTTGAAAGGTATGTCTTCTAATAATATGAAACATTTAGGGGGTTTAATGAAATTAATAAGGTATCCTTTGTTTCAACATCAAGGTTGTGCCTCATCTAGCTAATGTAGAACAATTTCACACAGATTTGGAGTCAGTGACCTGGAAGCTATTGAAGAAATATTTAGTTATGAATAAATCTTAAAATATAAAAAGGCTTAAAATAGAATAAAAATGTGTGGCCCATCAGGCTAATATAGAACAATTTAACACAGGTTTTGAGTCAGTGAGTCACATGACCAGGGAGCTATTGAAGAAAAATCTCAACTTTTGTCTTACAAATATCTTTAAAAAATTAACATAGATTAAAATTGAATTAAAACAGTGCCTTACAGGTGTTATTTATTGGCATGATTTTATATTCGTTTTATCTTAGCTGATCCCAAGAGATGAAATTTATTGATTTTTATTTCTCAAGAGTGCTTAGTTCCCACAGCGTGTGAGAGGAGGGAGCAGCTGAGAGATGCTGGCTGAAATCGGGGTCCATCAGCCGGATCAACCGTGAGCGAGATGCCGCTGATTCCGCGGAGCTTTAATATCCAACTTTACCGCCCTGTCCGCCAGAGGGTTGGCGGGACATGGGCGCCAGAGGCGAATCGTCAGAGCACAGGAGAAGCAGGTAACGGCGAGGCCGATGAGAGCTCGGAGGGAATCACTGCTGGCCGGCTGGAGATCAGACGGAAGAGGCCCGCGGAGTTAGATGTTGGGAGCTCAGAGACCAAGGAGCGCTGCGGGCGGATCCGGAGCGACTTGAAGGTAGCAGAGAGGCGGCTTTCGACGTCGGCTCTGAGGCCGGGGGAGGGGGGGTGGAGGCGGACACCTGCAGCTGGGCGCCTCCGCTCTGCAAACACCTGCAGAAAGAGAGGGAGACAAACGGCTGCTGCCCGCTGAAGCCTGAGAGCACATTGTGCTCATACTACGCGCTTCCTGAACAGGTTGAATTTGATTGGCTTATGAGTAAGTCACCCCACGTGGAGTACTTTCCAGTGATTGGCTTATACAAGGGAGGCTTCTGATTGGTTGCAAACCACTCTCTGTTTAAAAAAATGCTTGTGTGAATCTCAAGACAGCAGGACAGTCTCAAAAATCCACACACAAATGCTGTGAAGTTTAAAGCCTAGAGCTGTGGATGTGTGGGTCTTGTTCTGTGTGTGTGTGGATTGTTTTGTGCACGTGTGGATATTTTTGTGCACGTGTGGATTTTTTGTGCACGTGTGGATTTTTTGTGTGCACGTGTGGATATTTTTGTGCACGTGTAGATATTGTTGTGCATGTGTGGATATTTCTGTGCACGTGTTGATTTTTTTGTGCACGTGTGGATATTTTTGTGCACGTGTGGATTTTTTTGTGCATGTGTGGATTTTTTTGTGCTTGCATGAATCGGGCCTGTGCTTGCGTGGATCTTGTCCTGTGTGTGTGTGGATTTATTTGTGCATTTGTGAATATCGAGACCCATCTGGCTCCATATGCGCGGGAGTAGTTTAACAAACATGCGAGTATGTTTATTTTGCTCGCGGGAATTATGACATAAATGTAACTGTAGCTGTATAGCATATTTTATTTCAGAGGAGCAGTCCTGCTATGGATGAACTGAGAGATGTGCACATCTTTCAGGGTTCTAATTTTATTGCCATTAAATTATTTACATTTTCTGCAGTGAGATTTAACACCAGCATGTAGTAACCCATCTAGTAACCTGTAGTTATTAAAGTATTTCTGATTCTGATTAAAAAAGGAGTGTAATAATGCCGGCAGAAACTTACAACTACTTTATAACTTTATTCAGTGATTATTTGTACATGTGGGGTCTGTTTCATGTGATCCATTCATGCGGGTCTATCTAGTAACAAAATCTATGTTACAAGAATAAAGCAGCAGCTGAATGGACTCAGGAAGGTGGAGTTTTGGTTGCAGCAGACAGAATTTCTGGAGATGAGCCAAAATCAGAGCAAACTGGATTTTCCTCAGAAATCTGGCATGAACCACAGAGCCGTTTACTTGTTGAGAAGGTGCAATATTGAGCGTAAATGTTGTGTATAGAGATTAAACAGACGTGATTCTGCTCATATCAGGCAGTCTTGGTATGTTGGAACAATCCCAGGAGAACAGTTTGGTGTTTTTCTGTTTAACCCACTAACTGGACAGTAAAGTGTTGACACTCCTCTTTCACTTTTTAACCAAAGGAAAACATCTCCACTTCCATGTCTAGTCAGTTAAAATGAGACGCAGTTGACTGGATCCATTCTCCACCGCTCCCCCAGCCCAAAACATGAACATAATCTCACTCTTAACTTTCCCTAAAAGTTGAGAGGTGTGATGATAGCGGATCTAGTTAGCTGAGATCTTTCTCTTCTATCTCTGTTCCAGCTCCATAACATAGTGGAACAAGCCAAAGGACTCCTGAGAGACACTCAGAGACTATTGCGTTTAAATTTTCATGGCAAGATTGAGCCGCTGTATTTAATTCACTGTGAGTTTAGTTTTTCCCACACGCTGTGAACACATCACTCGCTCCTCCTCCAAACCAGAAAGCGCTCTGGCGCGCGTGCACACGACAACGAACCCGTGCGCTTACTTAACGTTGACAAGACAGCGAGAACTATGGCGATCATGAAAGAGCTTTAAGGTGACAATATTTGTGAAAAGCTTCTATGTGAAGCTGTGGTGGAAAAAATGGGTAAAATAAAACATTTTAAATTAATTTTTATTTTGCAATCAATTTTTCAAACAAAAAAAATTGACATGTTAATATGAGATATAACAATGCAACTTTAGGCACTATGTGGCTAAAAACATTTGTTATTCAAGGTTATTTGAACATATCGAGATATATATCGTGTATTGTGATATAGCCCAAAGATATCGGCATATTAGATTTTCTTCATATCGCCCACCCCTAGTTGAAGTGCAAATAAAGCCACATGTCTCTTCTAGTGGGCTCACCTATGTGGCTTTACACAGTGGGGGGGGGGGCTTACTCCAAGGGTTGAAGATGTCAGTGACAGTCGTAGACACTGGCAGACAAACATAGTTGTGGACTGTTTCAGAGAACAATGAAAGCTAACCTATTACTTAGAGGTTAGGAACTGAACAGCAGACAAACCAAGGCTGTTCAACCATGCCGCTCATCTGGGCTGTTTTTCACACAATGTTTCTGATCTTCTCTGATTTATTTAGTTTTTACAAAGAAGTCATTTACGGCCCAGATTACCATCACCAGCGGACCAGAAGTGGCCCACAGACCATCAGTTCAATAGCCCTGACCTAAAGAGTGATTTTCTAAAGAGGTGAATTATGGGTAACAGCCCAATGAGTGAAGAGCTGTTTAAAGTTTAAAATGTGTCTCTGGATGATTGAATCTTTCTAAAAGATCAAAATCTCTAAATACCAAAAGCTGCAGCAGAGCTGACCTGAATGAGCTGAAGATTTAGAAATCTGATGGTTGAAATAGTCCAAAGTATGAAGGAAGTAGTTAAAGGTCCAAAAACGTTCAGAACCGACTGAATAATGAAGAATAAACCGGACGGCAATAATGCTGAGTCAGCATCAGTCAATGAAGACATCTGGACTCACCGAGCCTTTCTGCAGTTCCTCACAGCTGGAACCAGTCTCAGTCGTCCTGATTCTGATGTGTTGTACTTCTCCAGGTCCAACTCATCCAGAACCTCCTCTGACATCTGCAGCATGTAGGCCAGAGCTGAGCACTGGAACTCTGAGAGCTCCTCTGATCTGTTCTCTGATTTCAGGAACTGTTGGATCTCCTGATAAACTGAGAGGTCCTTCATCTCCATCAGACAGTGGAAGATGTTGATGCTTCTGTCAGGAGAGATTCTACCAGTGTTCATCTCCTTCAGGTTGGTGATGACTCTCTGGATGGTTCCTGGACTGTTCTCTGTCTGACCCAGCAGGCCTCCTAAGAGTCTCTGGTTGGACTCCACAGAGAGGCCATGAAGGAAGCGAGCAAACAGGTCCAGGTGGCCATTTTCACTTCTGAGGGATTTAACCATGACTGCCTTCATGAACTCATCCAGAGATGTTCCACTGTATTTATCTCCCAGGAAGTTCTCCACCACCTGTGTGTTCCTGCTGGTGAAGCAGTGGAACATGTAGACTGCAGCCAGAAACTCCTGAATGCTCAGATGAACGAAGGAATAGACCGAGTCACCGTCCATCCCTTTCTCCTCTGTAAAGATCTCAGTGAAGAACCCTAAATAGAGAGGAGCATCTTGGACATCAATGCCACACTCTTTCAGGTCTGATTCATAGAAGATCAGGTTTCCTTTCAGAAGCTGCTCAAAAGCCAGTTTTCCAAGAGGCTGAACCTTCTTTATGTTCTCTGGAGTCCAGAGTTTTTTTAGCTCAGGTCCTCCTTCATACTTGATCTTTTTCTGTTTGATCTGAGTCTCCAGGAAGCGGATGTACATCTCAGTCAGGGTCTTTGGCAGCTCTCCTTGGCCTCTGATCTTTAACTCGTCCTCCAGAACATTAGCAGTGATCCAGCAGAAGACTGGGATGTGGCACATGATGAAGAGGCTTCGTGATGTCTTGATGTGGGAGATGATCCTGCTGGCCTTCTCCTCCTCATCACCAAATCTCTTCCTGAAGTACTCCTCCTTCTGTGGGTCAGTGAACCCTCTGATCTCTGTCTCCAGGTCAATGAACTGCTTTCGGATCTTACCGGCTGCTGCAGGTCTCGTGGTTATCCACAGGAGAGCAGAGGGAAGCAGATTACCACTGATGAGGTTTGTCAGCAGAACATCTACTGAGGTGGACTTTGTGACATCTCTCACAGTCATATTGTTGTGGAAGTCCAGAGGAAGTCGACTCTCATCCAGACCATCAAGGATGAAGACAACTTTGAACTGTTCAAAGCTGCAGATTTCTTTGGTCTCAGTGAAGAAGTGATGAACAAGGTCCACCAAGCTGAACTTTTCTCCTTTCAGTGCATTGAGCTTTCTGAAGGTGAATGGAAATATGAAGTGGATGTCCTGGTTGGTTTTGTCTTCAGCCCAGTCCAGAATGAACTTCTGTGTTAAGACTGTTTTCCCAATGCCAGCCACGCCCATTGTCATCACTGTTCTGATTGGATCTTTTCTTCCAGGTGGGAGTTCAAAGATGTTTTCTCGTCTGATTGTTGTTTCTGAACCACTGGTTTTCTTGGATGCTGTTTCAATCTGTCTGATCTCATGTTGATCATTGACCTCTGTACTTCCTCCCTCTGTGATGTAGAGCTCTGTGTAGATCTGATCCAGAAAGGTTTTTTTTCCAGCTTTAGGAATGCCTTCATTCAGACATTGGAACTTCTTCTTCAGAAACTCTTTAAAGTCTCGTTGACACCGACCAAAAACAGCTGAATAAAGACACAAGAGGAGACACTTCAGTGAGACACAAATTATCAGAACTATTTCTGATCTTTTCAGTGGGGGTTTGCACACTAGATTTCATGAGCCTATTAAAATCCAATACTGACAGTAAATATATTGGTTTTATAGGAATGTGTCATAAATCTTCTATGCAGCAGATAGTTGTCTATCTGTTGTGTTGTGGACCAGCTGACTGTTTGCCACTCTCTGACCTGCTCCACTCTGCTCTGCTAATTAGTGGGAGCAGCAGCACCTGTTACTGCCCTAATTACCTTCATTCCTGTTACCTGCACTCCTGCCTTCATATACCGGTCTCCCACAGTCATTCCCCACCAGTTTCTTGAAAAGCCATAGTGAGAGTAGACAATGCAGCGTTCTATGCGTGTCTTGCCTGCCTTCACCTGGTCAGACTCTCATTTGGCCTCTGAATTCTGGACACCAACCTGCTGACCTGTTTTTGACCAAGTCCTCTGTCTCCCCCTGTGGATACCTCTGTCTGGTTTTGCACTCTGTGCACCACTTGCTTTCAGATCATTTCTGTTTCAGGCCTGTTCTCCATCATCATTAAGTGAACCTACAACCCACTTCCTGTAACTTTACCTCTACCAGGACCAAGACGGAGCCCCAGGACCTACTTGGTGGATCCAGTGCACCCTCCTGGACTCTGAGAAGGTTGGTGGCTTTATTTTAGTGTTCACTAGGACTCACAGAGTCCTTTACAGATATTAACTTGTCTAACTAACCTCTTTCCATTTCAGGGGTTCCTGCGAGTGTTCCTGGCTGTTTTCATGACTCACACAGAACGTTTATTTCTGTAAGTTTTTTGAAGCAGCTTAACTGAATTCTTTGGGTCTTCTGTATCAGGTATTGCAACAGGTTGTCTAAACATGGAGGTCATTACTACTACAGACCATAACAAGGGAGAAATAAAATATTTAATTATGTAACATTATTGGACTCAGGCCCAATAATACTTAGGTCAACAGTGCTGGTATTATTGGACTTGAGTGCAGAATTTGACACTGTTTAATTCTCCATTCTATTAGATCGCCTGGAAAACTGGATCTTTCTGTTAAACTTGACTGGTTTATATCCTACATGTAGGACAGGGCCTGAATTCCTTTACCTCTATAGGGTAAGGACTCTTTAGCCAAAGCGGAGTGCCGATGGTCACCATGATAAGGGCTGTCTGAATAGTGCAGTCAGCAATGAAGGAGGTAGGAAAAGTAGTCAGTATGCTTTCTCTCACACAGCAGTCCAAAGCTCCTTTCCTCCCCATAATAGAGTTCTTCATGTTGACCCAGTGATGGGTTACTGAACAGGAGCTAGGAGCTGTTATTAAGGGTATTAGGATGGAACCAGTAGGTCAGTATATAACTTTACATCAGAGGCTCAGGTCTGCTCTGCATCCCCAGAACCAAACATTTAGAAGCAGCATTTAGTTCCTATGCTCTACGTATCTAGAACAAACTCTCTGAGGACTACAGAAGTACTGAAGCCCAGAGTTCCTTTAAATCAATGTTTATTGTTTAGGTTTTTAACCTTAATTTAAAGGAACCGGCTTCTCGTGTGAGCTCAATCAAGCTATTCTCTCACTGGAGCTTGCTGCTTCTGCTCCATTGGGGTTATTATTTTTGGCAGTAGGTAGGTTGGTCCAGTCTGTATCCATCACTGATCGTAATTGGTTACAATGACTGCTGTCCTTTGTCATTGCTCTGTCTCTTAAAAAAACAGCTGCAACAGCTGAAAGAACTCTGTGTAGATCTGATCCAGAAAGCACCTATGCATTGTACATTCAGCACTGAATTATCTTGTTACTGAAACATGCTTTATAAATAAACCTGCCTTGCCCTGCCTGTCATCATGAAGTGCTTTGAGAGTATCCTGAAGTACACCAAGGATACCATTCCTGCTGGCCTGGACAGCCTACAGTTCACCTACAGGTAGAACTGTTCTACAGAGGATGCTGTCTTGTTGGTCCTTCACTCAGCTCTGACTCATCTACAGTCTACCATCACCTATGGTGGGATGCTCTTTGTGGACATCAGCTCATTATTCATCACTGTGGTCAGAAAAATGTGGATGGCACTACTGTGGTGGGTCTCATATCCAACAATGGTGAGACCTACTATAAAAATTATAAGACCAAGTAGGTCATGGTGGACTACAGGAGGTCCAGGAGAACTGAACATGCTCCTCTCTACATACAGGGGGAGGTGGTGGAGCAGGTCATTCATATCTCCTCTGACCTCCTGGTCTGTGAACACCTCCCACCTGGTGAAGAAGACCCAACAACTTCTCCTTTTCTAGGGAAACTAAAATGAACTGGACTTTCTACTTAGCTGCTAAGAAACTTTTATAGAGCCACAATAAAAAGCATTTTGTGTCTCAGTGTGACCGTGTGGTGTGGGAGCAGCACTGCACAGGAGAAGAAGGATTTAGCACAGGTGTTGAGATCAGCACAGGGGATTATGGGATGCCAGCTACAGATCTATGCTATGAGTCCAGGAAAGGGCCAGACATATTTCCACAGCTCCCACCCACCTGGGCAATGAACTGTTTCTCCCACTTCTGTCAGAAAAGGGATTAGGGACATTAAATAAACAACTAAGAGACTTAAACAGCTTCTTTCCCAGAGCTCAAAACGGAAACACTGAGAATTCAAGATTTTTATAGAAAGCTTTAATAATGATAACATTAATAATCTTTATTTCTAATTACAACAAACATCCTGGTGAAATATGACCTCTGTGTTTAACCCATCTGTCATTGACCAATGAGCCACTGGGGACCATCCAGGAGCATTCTGGGACTAAGGGTCTGTCTCAGGGACCCAGAGTGGCCGTCTGTGGGATTCAAACCAAGGAAGCACCCTTTCCAGGAAAAGAGAGCCCTGCTCTAACTACTAGTTCACTATTGCTTTGTTTATTCTACATTTAGAGTTATAACTGAATCATTGTGTAACTACCCTCTTAGTCACAGGCAGGAGCCTCAACAATCAAACCACTGAGAATGATTTATGAACGAGCTTCAAAGACCCTAGATCAGGGGTCTTCAACTCCAAATTTAAGATGTATCCAACACAACTGAATCAAATGGCTGAATTAGCTCCTCTGTATGCAGTCATAGTCCTGCTAATGACTTGATTATTTGACTCAGGTGTGTTGAAGCAGATGTATATAAAAGTTACAGGACACTAGACCTCAATGACTGCCTTGATCAGAAAACCTGTTTGAATCTACCAGTCAGCTTCTGCAGGAGTTAAATGTACCAGGTTTGAACTGTCTGTTATTTAAAATTACTGTATTAATGATTGCATTAGTGAGCTTGGTGTTGGCAGTCCTATTGCCAGAGGTTAAGTCATGCCCTGGGTTATCAGTGGATCAGTTCCTGGTCTTGGTCTGCTCGGCTGGGTTAGAGGGGTTTGGTCCCCTGCATCTCACTTTGTGCCTCTTTGTCCTTAGAGCTGCCACTACTGTGCCTCACTGGTGACTTACTTCTGTGTGGGGCATATAGCTGTCTCAGGGGGATGCTTTGTGTCTGGCAGAATGGGGGTGCTGCAGCCTTCCAGGCCCAGGTTTTCCTGTCATTTGTTGTTCTTGGGTTGTTGAGTGCTGAGGATGGCAGGCTTTCTGCCATTCACACCACACTTACAAATGTATGGACCAGTGGTGAAAGGTCATACAAAAAGTCCCTATAACATTACTGTGGTCTTCCTACTTTCATGTTGGCTTGAATCTGGATTTAATAAAGTTATTCATGTAATCAGGGTATTGTTTTGAGGTATCCTTTATGTAGGGTAAATCTGCCTTGGCACATGTAGGCAACCATCTGTTCCATAGGCCTAAAACGCAGAGACCAGTCAACATAAAACTTGTTGACCTCAAGCCTCAGACTGGAGACATTTCAGATGTGATCTTAAATGTGTTTTTTTAAAAAGTCAGTCTTGTGAGCACAGCTAATTTACTATGTCTGTGTTTCATTGGGCATGTCTTGTGAGTTTTAACTAATGTTTCTGTAAAGGCCCTTGAAGACAGTTAACTTTGCAGTAACAGCAGCATCACAGAACTGTGTAGCCTCACCTGGCTGAGCAGAGAAGGCAAAGGACAAACCCAGCTGACTGGACAGTGTAGCATCTTTTAGCTGAAGATGTTGGATCATCATTTTGCAGGAGTCGTTTCCTTTTTTCCTCACAGCATCTATGGTGGAGCGGGCCTTGTCTGCTCTGGTTTGGTTCTTTTCAAGTATTGCCTCTGTTTCTGAATTATTTAAGACACCATCAGCTTCAAGGGAGTCAAGGAGCAGTTTCAGGACTTCCTCAGAAACCCTCTCCACAAACTCTGAGCGAACACTGAGAAGTGTTTCCTCTGCAGGCAAACAACAGACAGAAACATGATTAATTCAAACTGAGAGAAATGTGATTAAGACCAATTAGACATGTTGTAGCACACAGGGATCCTCACAGACTGTTTATTGTGCCTCCTTAGGTCGTAAAAACCTGTTCTTGTTCTATTAATGCTTAATAGTGAGGACCATCTGATTCTGTCTACATGTGACCAGTTGGATTCTTTCATTGAATCCATGGATTCTTGTCTGTGGCACTCTACACATCAAGAAGAATCCTACCTAATCTGTAAAAACAGTCTACTGTTGAATAAAAAGATCCTTCGCAGAGTTACAACAGCATATTTTCGTCATTAATAGAGGAGAATAAAAGTAATCCCAGACTTCTCTTTAATACAGTTGATCCATCCATTCCTTTAGCTCTCAGCAGTAATGACTTTATGGGATTCTTCATCAATAAAATTGATCCAGACAATGAGGGTTGTGGGTAGGTTGCTTGGGAGGGCGCTGGCACCAACTACCTTTGGAGGGGTGGTGGATGGTACTGGACACCCCCTTTGGTACTACCAGTTTTAAATACTAGAGAATAGCATGTAACATCATGACATCTGAGCAGTGGAGGCAGGCTCTGGGTCTTCCTCACACAGCTGTTCTCCATTTACTGCCCCAGGGTGGTAAATGGAGAACAGCTTGGCTGAAAGGTGATATTTAGATTTTTTATTGGACCGTCTCAGGAGGGGAACCCCATCCTGTTATATCAGATACTATGGGGACAGAGACAGGATCTGATTATTCAATGAATCCAGGAATCAGTCCATAGATGAATGATTCCTGATGTATTGTACTGCAAACCTGTTCCTCCCATCACATATACATACATATTTAAACACAACCAAATGAAAACGATCGTTAGTCAACTTAATGAAACCCTGTTTCAGTTTGAAAGAAATAAATTCTAATATTTCTGCTTCAGATAACTTACCTAAATCCTGCTGCTTCTCTCCTAGAGGCGCCTCCATTTTATCTCTGAAAAAAAAAGATCTAAATTTACTCATCATGTTTTAGGATTTATTTCTAACAAATAATTTATTTTATCCTGATGAAGTTAGAATAGAAACTAAAAATACCGGACAGAGAACATCCAAAACATCAGAATTACAGATGGAAATCATTCACTTAAATATTTTATATTCATCAACACACACAGACTCCTATCAGACCCCAAGTTAGATGGCCAGTAGCTGCGACTGAAACATAAAGCAGCACAGCTGTCTGTCTTTATAAAGCTAAAACATGTCAGCATGACAGCTAACATGATCCATAAAATCAGTGCTGTAAACATTAATCACATTTTTCTTGATGAAGGAGGATGTTCCCATTAATGATAGCCACCAGTTGTCAGTCATTCCTGCATCTATGTCCTGCAGGTTGACATGAAATCCTGTTGCCATCTGACTGTAGGGTGATGTTTCTACCACAAGGTGGCAGCATCAGCTGAGGAATGCTCCTACAGAAGGTCTTTGGACTCCTGCTTTGGGTTTTAGTTGACTGAGGGAACCCTGTCCAGGTCCAGCAGCTTCTGCTGCTGTCCTCACTGTGGGCCTCTGATCATGATGACCAGGAGCAGATAAAATGCCCAGAGGGATGCAGGGACCGTCTCCTGGCTAAGGGAGCTACATCAAGCTGAAACAGAAAGAAGTTCTGACTGTTTTTACTAAAGATGCCGTCTGGGACCAAACTGAAGAACTGCTGGAACAGTTTTAAAGGATTTTGATTTGTTTTTAAACCAGTCCTGCCTGAGCTGCAGCAGAGAGGACATCTGGGACAAGGACGTCCCTGTTTAGCCCATCATCTGTGGACTGCTGGATACCAGTCTGGAATGAAACCAGAGAAGTTCTCCTGGTACCAAGAACCAGAACCACAGGCCAGCAGAAAGTCAGTGGATCCGTCTGCAGACCTCCAGAACCCTGCAGCCATGAATGAGCTTGTTTACCAGCTTCAGTTCTTCCTGACCTTTACACAGACATGGCTTCAGAAGGTCCGGTACCAGCTGGTTCTGATCATTCATTGCTGGGTTTGCTTTTTGAAAGTACAATATCAGATGTTTCCATCACCTTTGCAAGATTGTCCTTTGTTAAAAAACAAAGGACAAACAAAGGTCAGTTATTATTCTGGCCTTTAGTCGTCCTTCAATGGTATAATGACTCAGATCATGATTCGAATCATTATCCCACATGTCAGCTGTTGTTTTTTAACAATATGAGGTGCAGGGAAGGCTGGTATACAGTAATATATTAGTGTTCCTATCCCTGGTTCCTGATAGAAAATAATAATAAAATGATGTCATAAATCAGCCATAAAACCTATATTAGAATGTAGAAAATGTATCTAATTCCAAAGTAGACATATCAGAATGAAGAGATGTGTTGGGATTTAAATGTTTTGATTGTGAAAAATTAAAAGTCAACCTTTTCACTGCACAGAAAGACGTCTCATTGAAATGTTGAGAAGGCGTCCAGACAAAGAAATCTACTGACG
Organism: Fundulus heteroclitus; assembly: GCF_011125445.2. Classification (NCBI taxonomy): domain Eukaryota; kingdom Metazoa; phylum Chordata; class Actinopteri; order Cyprinodontiformes; family Fundulidae; genus Fundulus; species Fundulus heteroclitus. The sequence goes on from NW_023396896.1 coordinate 79,131, forward strand.
TCCAAAGATGGCTTAAAGGCAAAGGAACAGTTTAGCTTTTAGTTGCATGAAAACAATCAGCTGAGACTTTATTATATGAACTGAACTCAGAGTGAAACAGTCTGACTTTAACATGATTGTGTCATGAAGCTCAGAGACAGGAAGACCCAGAATTCAACCAGACAAAGAGGTTTCAAATAAAGCAGGATTTAATTATTAGTTATCGGCAAAACAGTGGTCAAAATCATAATCCAAAAATGATACAAAAATGGCAGTCCAAAAACTCATACCGGGAGAAGGCAAACTTAAATGATCCAGAGGTAGATATAACAGGCAAAAGGAAAAACGTGGAACTTAAACTCACCAGAGGCTTGACATGGAAAGACACTATAGACATGACAAGAACTGATGATGAACTGGCAGGGAAGTGGCAGAGGAGGGAGGCTTAAAAAGGCAGGAGAACAAAGGAGAGAGAGTGAGCCAATTAACCATAAACAGGTGGATGTAATCAGAGGGGGGAAAGAGGCTGCAGGAGGAACCAAGCTGACAGAAAACACATGGAAAGGAACAGACACTAGACCAACCCTAGAACATAAATAACCACGAAGAACGAACCTAAGATAGAAGATAAACTAAGACTACACAGAGCACCGAAGGGAGATCAGAACTAAATACAAAGACCGGGTAAATTAAAACAGTACAGAAGCTGAAGAATCTAAAACCAGACAGAACATAAACAAAACCTGAGGTGGAAGACAAGACTAGCTGATCAAATGATAAACATAAACCAAAACAAAACCCAAATCATGACAAAGCCCCTCCCTCAGGGGCGGATTCCAGACGCCCTAAAATAAAAAAAAATAAAAAAACAGACTAGACCGGGTGGGTGGAGGGGGTTACAGGACGGAGGGCCAGAGTCAAAACAAAAACAACCCAAGCCGGGTGAAAGTCGAAAAACAAAAAACAAACAAGAGTCTGGTGGGCATCCTGAAGGATAACCCCGATGAGTCAGAAGGTCCGGCGGGCGTCCCGGGCGACGGCCCCGGCGTGTCAGGTTCTCCGGCGGGCATCCCGGGCGACGGCCCCGGCGTGTCAGGTTCTCCGGCGGGCATCCCGGGCGACGGCCCCGGCGTGTCAGGTTCTCCGGCGGGCGTGCCGGGCGACGGCCCCGGCGTGTCAGGTTCTCCGGCGGGCGTGCCGGGCGACGGCCCCGGCGTGTCAGGTTCTCCGGCGGGCGTGCCGGGCGACGGCCCCGGCGTGTCAGGTTCTCCGGCGGGCGTGCCGGGCGACGGCCCCGGCGTGTCAGGTTCTCCGGCGGGCGTCCCGGGCGACGGCCCCGGCGTGTCAGGTTCTCCGGCGGGCGTCCCGGGCGACGGCCCCGGCGTGTCAGGTTCTCCGGCGGGCGTCCCGGGCGACGGCCCCGGCGTGTCAGGTTCTCCGGCGGGCGTCCCGGGCGGTGGAACGAGACCCTCGGAGGCCAACGCCTGGAGAGATAGAGAACAAAAACTGGCGCCGGACTAAAGGCTACAGGAGGCGCCGAACTACAGGCTGAAGGGGGCGCCTGGCTACAGGCTGAAGGGGGCGCCTGGCTACAGGCGACTAAGGAGAGAGCCTGGCTACAGGCGACTAAGGAGAGAGCCTGGCTACAGGCGATTAAGGAGAGAGCCTGGCTACTAGCTACGGGTGGCGGCGCCTGGCTAACGGCTAAGGGTGGCGGCGCCTGGCTAACGGCTACGGTTGGCGGCGCCTGGCTAACGGCTACGGTTGGCGGCGCCTGACAACAGGCTTCGGGCAGGGCCTGACTACAGGCTTCGGGCAGGGCCTGACTACAGGCTCCGGACTGGGCCTGACTACAGGCTTCGGGCTGGGCCTGACTACAGGCTTCGGGCTGGGCCTGACTACAGGCTTCGGGCTGGGCCTGACTACAGGCTTCGGGCAGGGCCTGACTACAGGCTACGGGCAGGGCCTGACTACAGGCTACGGGCACGAGTGCTTTAAAGCTGCGAGGAGCTGGCACTGGAGACAGTGCCTTAAAGCTACGGGGAGTTGGCACTGGACACAGTGCCTTAAAGCTACGGGGAGCTGGCACTGGAGACAGTGCCTTAAAGCTACGGGGAGCTGGCACTGGAGACAGTGCCTTAAAGCTACGGGGAGCTGGCACTGGAGACAGTGCCTTAAAGCTACGTGGAGCTGGCACTGGAGACAGTGCCTTTAAGCTACGTGGAGCTGGCACTGGAGACAGTGCCTTAAAGCTACGTGGAGCTGGCACTGGAGACAGTGCCTTAAAGCTACGTGGAGCTGGCACTGGAGACAGTGCCTTAAAGCTACGTGGAGCTGGCACTGGAGACAGTGCCTTAAAGCTACGAGGAGCCGGCACTGGAGACTGAGTCTTTGAGCTGCGGGGAGCCGGCACAGGAGACTGAGTCTTTGAGCTGCGGGGAGCCGGCACTGGAGGCTGTGCTTTAAAGCTGCAGGGAGCCGGCACTGGAGGCTGTGCTTTAAAGCTGCGGGGAGCCGGCACTGGAGGCTGTGCTTTAAAGCTGCGGGGAGCCGGCACTGGAGCTGAAATCGAAGGCGGGTCCTCCAGGACCCCTTCTTGGGGCTTGGGCGGAAGCAGTTCCTCCTGGGTCTCCTCGTCGCCCGCTGGCGGCGGACCCCCCTGGCCCCCCTCTGGAGACTTGGGCAGAGGCGGACCCTCCAGGGACCCCTCTGGAGACTTGGACAGAGGCGGACCCTCCAGGGACCCCTCTGGAGACTTGGGCAAAGGCGGACCCTCCAGGGACCCCTCTGGAGACTTGGGCAGAGGCGGACCCTCCAGGGACCCCTCTGGGATAGGGGCCGGTCGTTGCTGAGCTGACTCGACTGATCGCCGGCCAGAAGAGCTTGAGACCAAGCTCACAGAGGCAGGACCAGGAACGGAGGCGATAACCGGACCAGCTGCTCGCCTGCGTCTCTGACGGGGGGGCTGCTGCGGGGCTGTATTGCTGCTGAGGTGGTTGCGTCTGGGACCGACACCGGGAGGGCAGAATGCCAGCCGTGATGCCTTAAACGAGGCTCCCAAAACAACTTCAGGTAAGCGCCTGACATCCTCCTCTGTCCCAAACAAAGCCCAAGTGTCCATCATAATTTTGAGTCCAGATAGCAAACTCGGTGTCGGGTTCATGGTGGGGGGGGGGGGGGGGGGGGGGGGGGGGGAAAGAAAAAGATAAGAGAGACAAAAAAAAAACTCTACTGGATTGTCTGGGAAAGGGTCTGGTATGGCCAGTTCATTCTGTCATGAAGCTCAGAGACAGGAAGACCCAGAATTCAACCAGACAAAGAGGTTTCAAATAAAGCAGGATTTAATTATTAGTTATCGGCAAAACAGTGGTCAAAATCATAATCCAAAAATGATACAAAAATGGCAGTCCAAAAACTCATACCGGGAGAAGGCAAACTTAAATGATCCAGAGGTAGATATAACAGGCAAAAGGAAAAACGTGGAACATAAACTCACCAGAGGCTTGACATGGAAAGACACTGTAGACATGACAAGAACTGACGATGAACTGGCAGGGAAGTGGCAGAGGAGGGAGGCTTAAAAAGGCAGGAGAACAAAGGAGAGAGAGTGAGCCAATTAACCATAAACAGGTGGATGTAATCAGAGGGGGGAAAGAGGCTGCAGGAGGAACCAAGCTGACAGAAAACACATGGAAAGGAACAGACACTAGACCAACCCTAGAACATAAATAACCACGAAGAACGAACCTAAAATGGAAGATAAACTAAGACTACACAGAGCACCGAAGGGAGATCAGAACTAAACACAAAGACCGGGTAAATTAAAACAGTACAGAAGCTGAAGAATCTAAAACCAGACAGAACAGGAACAAAACCTGAGGTGGAAGACAAGACTAGCTGATCAAATGATAAACATAAACCAAAACAAAACCCAAATCATGACAGATTGTCTTTTTATTTCCTCCTTAAACACAGCTGTAGATGAACCTCGTTCCTTCAGAGGGACCAACTTTGCATCTGACTGAAGTCCCAGAAAACCAGTCGATGAACAGAACGTCTGTAGCTCCATCTTGTTGTGCCATGATATTAAAGCCATGATGAGAAATTTGATGTCAGATTGAATTCTGGCCATGTAGCTGGAGGACAACTCTGAGGGCTTTGTTAGCAAAAGAATTTCACACTTCCAGAGGTCCAGTTCTCATTCTGATCCGTCCTGGGACTCTAAAGGAGGGGCTGCCCTGCAGGAGCCATGCATGGGGCCTGGAAGAGGCCATGAGCTGAGTGAGACATGAGCCTCTCTGAAACTCAGTTCCTCCCTGACATGGGGAGAAACTGCCAGCCGATTCAAAGATAAGTCTGCTCCTTCTTAAGGGGGCTGCCACCCAGCCTTCACCTTCTTCCTGCCTGAGACAAAGGAGGAGAGAGACGGGCCTGAACCACGATGGGCCCAAAGACGCACCATCCAGCACCTTGGAGAAATCTCTCTTCACCTGGGGGACATGACCGGGTAATCAGAGTTAAGTCTGTTTTCTTAACTACAGCATCAGGCGCAGGAGGAAAGGAATCCCGCCATGCCAGAAACAGCTTTGTTTATTTCTTCTCAGCCTTTACAGGAAAGCAGATTCCAGACGGAGCTGGAAAGCCGACACAACACCCACTTCCCCATGCTGAGGGGAAATCTGCTGAAATCCTGTTATTTTATTATATTAGTGTGATTTAAAGGCATTTTATTTAACTTTAGGAGTGACTGAGTTTAGCGTGCGACCCGGAGGTAGAATTGCATTGATAAAACAAGCGCTCCTAAAAATAATGATTTTACAGAGCAAATGATTTCCTCTAATAACGTTTTGTGTAACTTGGGATTTTCATTGTGAATGGGTTGAAACAATTACCAAATGTTGTTTTGAATTAGTAAAGCTACTTTAACCTCATCCCATGTTCTGTACATCAGATCTGCAGCGAACCAGGATTCACTGAATTATTCTGATGATGATCAACCACTTTTGCTTTGTCTTTTTTTTCTTTTGGCATGTAAATAGTTCCTTAGCTCACCTTCTTTCTATCTTCAGGTTTCACTAGCCTAGTAAAGAGGATTTATTGATTGAAATATAGTGTTAATTCAGATAAACAGCATTACATAGTGATGTTCTCTGGCTTACTCCAAGGGTTGAAGATGTCAGTGACAGTCGTAGACACTGGGAGACAAACATAGTTCAGGACTGTTTCAGAGAACAATGAAAGCTAACCTATTACTTAGAGGTTAGGAACTGAACAGCAGACAAACCAAGGCTGTTCAACCATGCTGCTCATCAATTCAATATTCTTCTGTTTCCATTTAAGGTCGTCCACAGCCTCACTCCTCTTTATCTGATCTCCTTCTGTCATCTCAGCCTCCTCTCCCTCAGATCTTCCTCCTCCTTCCATCTCTCTGTTCCCTTTTTCTCCTCAGTACCTTTGGGAGCAGAGCGTCCCAAACTCTGGACTTCTCTCCCATCAGACATCAGAATATTGACTCTCTACACCTGTTTAAATCCAGACTCACAACACACCTCTTCAAGACTGTATTCTCTGTGATTTGAACTTTGATTAATTAAGTTTTATTTGTTTTATTGTTGTTTTTATCTTCATTTGACAGCAGTGACGTTGAGTGTTTTGAGAGGAGCTTCTAAATAAAATATATTCTTCTTCTTCTTCTTCTTCTTCTTCTTCTTCTTATTATTATTATTATTATTATTATCATTATAATCTTACATTATGAGGAAGAAGCTGTAGGGCAGTAACAGAACCAGTACCAGTCAAACTGAACAACTAAAACACAGAAGCTTTAAAATGCAGCTTAAGCGAAAATTCAGACTGAAGAAACTCTATTGCCTACCTCCATCAATCAGAGACTCATCCGCCTCCGACACAAGCTAATCAGCTTTGAACTGCTCCTCCTCGAAGCCAATCAGCATCCTGGGTTCATCTTAAAAAGAACTCCACATCCTCGTCTCGGCCTTCTCCTCAGCGAGCAAGCGGTGGCTGCGCCGTGTCCGGTTTGGACTCGACAATAACTTATCCTGAAATCCTCCTGCCATAGGAATACCCTCTAGCTTCACATCTTCCTTTCCGACCTCTGTTTTCGTCAGCTCCGATTCCTGGCGCAAAGAACTCGCAAGCGACGCAGACGCGTCCCAACTCTGCCTAAGTTCCGGTCAGCTTCGCTTCATAGCGCGCCGGGATCTTTCTCAAACTGATCCCGTGGGGCTGGCTCTTGGTTCGCGGATCCGCCGACTCATCCGGGACCTCCTCTGGTTTTCATCGGCTTTGCGGCGCCACCTTGCCGCTCGTCCCGGCCGCAACTTTTCAGCCGGATCTACTCTCTCATTCACTCGCTAATGCGTTCGGAGCCAGCTCAGGTAATATGTATTCACCCATGTTCGTCCTCTATTCAGGCGAACGTATTTCATTTTACTGTTTGTTTTCATTTGCTACTTCTTCTGGCGTTGCCGGTAGCCACCGGGCTTGTGGTGGCATTGCTGCCACCTACTGGTTGGAGTATGAAGTGCATTTTAAATTCAGCAATTGATACCAATCGTTATTAAACCGCTGCAACTCTGGTGCAATTTGGCATCCGCTTGGACTGGTCTGTATTGGGTTCAGACTTCTCATTTATGCTGACCAGGCCACTTCTGTCACTCTTGTCATTTCAATGTTTTGCCAATCAATTCTTCAGGTGTTGCGAAATTATACATGTTAAAGTTATTTAAGGTTTTGTTCGTAGGTATTATCTGAATGTCAGCTGGGACCCTACGTCCGGATGGCTGTGGGGATGGTTTGAGTATTGGGCGATCTTTAACAGCAACTTGCTCATGTATTTAGGGATTGTCTATTTCTTCTTTTAGGTTCAAGTATTCATTCAAGATGGATATCCGGAGAGCATCACTGAAGGTGCTGTTGTCTGGTTGATACTATTTTCAATTACGGATCCTCTCTGCAGGCGTGAGGCTAACTAAAGCTACTAAGCAATGAGATCATCAGTTAGCTGGATGCAGTGCAGAATCTGAATTAAATTACTAGAAAAAGCTGTTCCTGCGTAACAGCGAGTGAGAATGCTAATCTGCAGAATGATTGAGCAGAAGATGCAGAAAACATTAAAAATCAGATTTGAAGAATTTGAAAAAAATTAAGAATTTGAAGGAATTTGAAGAATTTAAAAAATTTGAAGAAATTTGGAGAATTTGAAAAAATTTGAAGGAATTAGAAAAATTTGAAGAATTTGAAGAAATTTGAAAAATTTGAAAAAATTTGAAGTAATTTGAAAAAAATTTGAAGGAATTTGAAACAATCAAAGAATTTGAAGAAATTTGAAAAATTTAAAAATTTTGAAAAAATTTGAAGAATTTGAAAAATTTGAAGAAATTTGGAGAATTAGAACAAATTTGAAGGAATTTGAAAAATTTGAAGAATTTGAAAATTTTGAAAAAAATTAAAAAATTTGAAAATTTTTAAAAAATTTGAAGGAATTTGAATTTTTTTAAAAAATTTGAAGATTAGGAACAATTAGAAGAATTGGAAATATATGAAGAATGTGAAGAATTTGAAGAATGTGAAGAATTTGAAGGAATTTGAAGGAATTTGTATTGATTTCAATGGGAACAGCCAAAAAAATCACACAAAAAGTGAAATATTTTAAAAAGTATAAACGTTAGCATAACCATGAGTCATAGCAGGCATGCCGGGAACGAGCCAAATGCTTTGACACCAAAATTGTTGAAATTGGTTGAAGTATGTGGGAGTAGTTACACGCCGACGGAATAATAATAATAATAATAATAACTAGAAAAGGCTGTTCCTGCGAAACAGCAGTGAGAATGCTAATCTGCAGAATGATTGAGCAGAATATGCAGAAAACATTGAAATCAGATTTGAAGAATTTGAAAAAATGTAAAAATTTGAAGGGATTTGAAGAATTTAAAAAGTTTGAAGAATTGAAAGAAATAGAAGAATTTGAAGGATTTTGAAGTTTGAAAAATTTGAAGAAATTTGAAGAATTTGAAAAATTTGAAGAAATATGGAGAATTTGAAAAAAATTGAAATATTTGAAAATTTTCAAAAAATTTGAAGGAATTTGAAAAATTTGAAGAATTTGACAAATTTGAAGAATTTAAAAATTTTGAAGAAATTTGGAGAATTTGAACAAATTTGAAGGAATTTGAAAAATTTGAAAATTTAAAAAAATTGAAGAATTTGAAGATTAAGAACAACTAAAAAAATTCTGAAGAAATTTAGCAAGGCGCCTGCCTCGTTGTACCATCAAAAATACTAACGGGAAGTAACACTGCGAATTTCAGCTTCCTACGGTCTTCACAGCACCCGCAGTAGCCTTCGAAAGGTGCCATGTTAAGTCAATGGACCTCCTAGACGCCTCTGGCTAAAAGGGTTGTCATGGAGACTCCCTCACAGCTGTAGCCCTCTATTTGTCTGTAAAGGCAGAACAACCCCGGCTAAGCAGAAGTTGCTAGGACCTTTCTAAAGCTACTTCTGGTTAGCAACATGCTAACCGTTAGCCGCTAGCATGGTTGTGTTCAGTATCACCGGGTGATTGTACTCTGTCAGTTTGGTCCAAATCCTGTACTGGGAAGTGCCTCAAAAAGGGGTGCCAATACTTAATGTCACCAAACGTGACCAAAGTTCATGGGACAGATTGGCCTCCTTTAGAAACTCAGCCTCACCACATCTGGGCCAAGAACTCAACATGTATGGAGGACCAATCCTGCCATAATTAAAAATACACACAGAAATAAATGAAGGACTTAATAATATAAAATGGCTTAAGAAAAGTGTCTAATAATATTAATTTGTGTGCCATTTAATGTGACAAAATAATAAAAATAAGATATTTCTTCAACAATTCATCAATTATTCATCAAAAAATATATATTTTAACTTACACTTTTATTTTTACTTTTCTTCTTGCTTTTATGCTGACTTATTTTTAACCCTTGTATTTCTGAAACAATCATTTATTTCTGCCTCTAACATTTCTAGCTGTTTTTTTACCCAAAGGATTTACACCTGCCCTTTTATTTCCTTTTCCCCTTTTTCCACTTCGTGTATTTCTAGTTCTTGTATTTAAAGCAACATTTTTAAAGCATGTTTTTACTCCACCATAAATATTTCTTTCTATTTTATTTTAAACTTATATTTCTGAAACATATATTTATTTCTGCCTCTAACTTTTCTAGCTGTTTTTTTACCCAAAGGATTTACGCCTGCCCTTTTATTTCCTTTTCCCCTTTTTCCACTTTGTGTATTTCTACTTCTTGTTTTTAAAGCAACATTTCTAAAGCATGTTTTTCCTCCAACATAAATATTTCTTTCTAATTTATTTTAAACTTATATTTCTGAAACAATCATTTATTTCTGCCTCTAACTTTTCTAACTGTTTTTTTACCAACCCAATTTTTGCCTGCCCTTTTTATTTCCTTCTCCCTTTTTTCCACTTCTTGTATTTCTACTTGGTGTTTTTTTACTTCCTCTTTTTCCACTTTGTTTATTTCTACTTTGCGTTTTACTTCCTCTTTTTCCACTTTGTGTATTTCTACTTCGTGTTTTTTTACTTCTTCTTTTTCCACTTTGTGTATTTCCACTTCATGTATTTCTACTTGGTGTTTTTTTACCTCCTCTTTTTCCACTTCGTGTATTTGTGCTTCGTGTTTTATTACTTCCTCTTTTTCCACTTGGTCTGACTGCAGCTGTTAATGTTAATACGATGGCAGGGAGGGAGGGGGGAGAGGGGGGCGGTGTCACCGGCAAAGCTTCACAACTATTGGCTAAGGCCTGCCTCCCCGGAAACGAGCCTGCATCAGCTGGCCGCTTTCCCAGAATGCACCGCGGCCGCAGCTTGCTCATGGACAGCGCTAACAGAGATCACAGTGGTAAGTTAAAAAATACCTTTTCTGCTGCTGTTGTTCTTTAAAAGTACGTTTGAGGCAACAACATTATACTTTTAAGCTTCCCTATATGGCCTGTTTACAGAGTTAGTGTGTAATTTAAAAAGAACAAGTCCGACATGAGTGGACCACAGTGATCCGCAGATTCATTCGGGAGCGTCAGAAAGCTATGGTGCGTTCAGGAGCATGGGACATTTCATATTTACAAGGAAAGAGGCATAAAACGGAACAGAACTTCACTCATACAATATTTTGTCTATCCAGAAACAGTGTGGGCTTTCTTACAATACTGAATGCTCTATAGTTGTATTTCGGTTATTTTTTTATTATGCACACCTGCTAGCTTTTTATTCTGAAACTTCTAATGTCCCATGCTCCTGAATGCACCATAGCTTTCTGAATGCGCTGTGCTGTGTAGATAGATTCACGTCTGATCTTCCGCTTAAGACAAAGCTTTGCAGTTTCAAAACTCATGTCGGCTCTCACGGTTTACTGTTGTGTGAATGACAAGAGACCACAACAAATAAATCAGCCATTCCTCTAGGGAACGCAAAAGTATTCTGAGGTAACGCAAAAAAATATATATTTTCCCCATGTCCCCTAAAGGGCTCTGTATACACTTCCCTCGGCCTTGTCGTGTGTCAAGTGCTGCTGGTTCTGATGCCGTTTTTTGTTGTTTTAATTTGGCAAAACGTTCATTTGTTTTGTGTTTATCTCACTGACTTGAGTTGCTTTATTAACTCAATACTTGCTGGAATAAATTATGTCTCCCAAGGACGACAGCAGCATTAAGGACAAAACGCTGAGCAGAAGCAGTTAGTTATCAGCTATTATATAGGTTACAAAATATGTTCGGTCTGCGAGTGTCATGTTAGTTACACATAGCAGAATGTGTAACTAATGTTACAATGAGAATCTGTACATTATAAAAACACCAGAGAAGAGAAGCCATTTGTTACATTTGCTATACTTGACTAGTTTTACAGGACTATACATTTTACTTTTTCTTTCTTGAGAACTATATTAATTTACATGTTAACCAGGTATAGTTTTATGATATGAAAAGGTGAGAAATTAAAAACCAATTATGGTAACATTTGGCATTTTTTATTTACAGGAAGAAACACCAACAAAACATGTGAGGATAAGGAGAGTGCTGGTGACCCTCTTCTGGCTGGCCGGCGGTGCATCCTATAGGGAAACAGCCGACATCTTTGTGATGCCCTTGTGTGCCAGGTGGTGCACAAAGTCATGAACTCCTTGATGGGGATCATTAAAAAAAAAATTTCTTCCCAAAAAGACAAGATTTGGAGGGAGTGGGTGCTGGTTTTGCCCGCCTTTCCGGGATCGAGGCGCTCAAAGGAGCAGTCGGTGCCATTGATGGGTGACGTGCGAATTGTTCCACCTGCAGAGCCACAAAAGAAATGTTATTTAAACAGAAAACTCTTCCCTTCAATCATCCTGCAGGGTGTGTGTGACACACGGGGAAAGATTTTGAATGTTTACATCGACAATGTAGGCTTTGTCCATCACTCACTGGTACTGTGGCGCTCTCCGTTGTATAAAAATGCTTTATACCCACCTGAGGGATTTTTTTTCTACACTGCAATGGTGCGTTCCCATGCCTCCTGGACCCAATCACCTCCCTGACGCCCTATCGCCCGCCAGTTGCCATTAAGATCTCTTACCTTCTTGTCCTTAAATAGAGCCAACAATGACACAAAATTGATACATAGATTATAGTAATTGGATAGAACATTAAGACATATCAGCATATTACCTAAATTACAAGTTATTTTATATTTGGTACAGGTCAAGTGGAGGCACGCCACTACAGGCACCACGCCAAGGTGAGAAACATCATTGAGTGTGCCTTTGGTGCTATAAAGACGTGGTGGCGTTCCATTTTCTTTAGGGCGCTGGAGGTCCGCCCGACATTTGCCCCAAAAGTAATCGCCGCCTGCTGCATCCTCCACAATATTAGTATAGAGGCAGGGGACCAGCTGGACGTGGAGGAGGAGGAGGTTGACCCAGAAGAGGATGGCATCCGGCGGCTGAAGACAGCAAGCTGTCTGGAAGCTGCCTCCGAGCCAGACTGGCAGCCCGAATGAATCTGCGGATCACTGTGGTCCACTCATGTCGGACTTGTTCTTTTTAAATTACACACTAACTCTGTAAACAGGCCATATAGGGAAGCTTAAAAGTATAATGTTGTTGCCTCAAACGTACTTTTAAAGAACAACAGCAGCAGAAAAGGTATTTTTTAACTTACCACTGTGATCTCTGTTAGCGCTGTCCATGAGCAAGCTGCGGCCGCGGTGCATTCTGGGAAAGCGGCCAGCTGATGCAGGCTCGTTTCCGGGGAGGCAGGCCTTAGCCAATAGTTGTGAAGCTTTGCCGGTGACACCGCCCCCCTCTCCCCCCTCCCTCCCTGCCATCGTATTAACATTAACAGCTGCAGTCAGACCAAGTGGAAAAAGAGGAAGTACTAAAACACGAAGCACAAATACACGAAGTGGAAAAAGAGGAGGTAAAAAAACACCAAGTAGAAATACATGAAGTGGAAATACACAAAGTGGAAAAAGAAGAAGTAAAAAAACACGAAGTAGAAATACACAAAGTGGAAAAAGAGGAAGTAAAACGCAAAGTAGAAATAAACAAAGTGGAAAAAGAGGAAGTAAAAAAACACCAAGTAGAAATACAAGAAGTGGAAAAAAGGGAGAAGGAAATAAAAAGGGCAGGCAAAAATTGGGTTGGTAAAAAAAACAGTTAGAAAAGTTAGAGGCAGAAATAAATGATTGTTTCAGAAATATAAGTTTAAAATAAATTAGAAAGAAATATTTATGGTGGAGGAAAAACATGCTTTAGAAATGTTGCTTTAAAAACAAGAAGTAGAAATACACAAAGTGGAAAAAGGGGAAAAGGAAATAAAAGGGCAGGCGTAAATCCTTTGGGTAAAAAAAACAGCTAGAAAAGTTAGAGGCAGAAATAAATATATGTTTCAGAAATATAAGTTTAAAATAAAATAGAAAGAAATATTTATGGTGGAGTAAAAACATGCTTTAAAAATGTTGCTTTAAATACAAGAACTAGAAATACACGAAGTGGAAAAAGGGGAAAAGGAAATAAAAGGGCAGGTGTAATCCTTTGGGTAAAAAAACAGCTAGAAATGTTAGAGGCAGAAATAAATGATTGTTTCAGAAATACAAGGGTTAAAAATAAGTCAGCATAAAAGCAAGAAGAAAAGTAAAAATAAAAGTGTAAGTTAAAATATATATTTTTTGATGAATAATTGATGAATTGTTGAAGAAATATCTTATTTTTATTATTTTGTCACATTAAATGGCACACAAATTAATATTATTAGACACTTTTCTTAAGCCATTTTATATTATTAAGTCCTTCATTTATTTCTGTGTGTATTTTTAATTATGGCAGGATTGGTCCTCCATAAACATTTGACCAAAATGGTCAGTAGCGCCATTTCCCACAGGTGGGTGGTGCTGTATTGGCCAATTGGGTCGTGTCTGGGCATCATGCCAGGTCCTGTTGGAAGCAAAGGCCCAATAGAAAAGCATGTGAAATCCAAAATGGGTCAGAAAAGTGACATATCGCTGAAAGTCACTTGAAAATTTTAAAATGTCAAGAGGAAGTGACTGTGCGAATTTCAGATTGCTACATTAATCATAGCCGCTGCAGCGGGCGTCGAAAGTTGCCATTGTATCTCAATGGAGATTCTCCCTCTGGCCCTCAGAGTTCCGTCGTCATGGAAACTCACTGACACAGCTGCAGCGGCCAGTCTCCCGAAGTGCAGAGACTTTGTCAGACTCTGCCTCATTGAAATAGAATGGAGAACTTTGCCTCAAACAACGCTCCATATCTCCTGTTCTGTAAATGGTAGAGACATAATTTTTTCAGCGTTTAGTTCGTAACGGATAGGAGAACAAGAAAAACTATCGGTTTTTGCTAGAAATATTTTAATTTAGGCGTAAAAAATTATGATGTAAAGAGGATTTTTATGAAATTTGAGAAATCCTCTACAAACGGTCCCGAACAAATCGCTGTAGCTGAAAAAGTATAAGAGATATCAAAATAATTCTTTCACTCTGAGTATCAGCAGGCTTTTGAGGACTATGGAGTTCATTTTTAGGTTTGTACAAAAATCGGTGTAGGCACAGCGACGATGTAAAAAGTGGATGATGTGGAAGAATGAAGCTCCAAAGCGTTTTAAGGATTTTGCACATTCGCTACTCCCGAACAAATTGTTCCTGCGGAAAAACCGTAACAGTTATCCACAAAATTCCTTTTTTATGAGTGCCAGAAGGGTCGGGACATTCATGTGTGAAAGTCTCATGCCTGTACATAAAACGGTTTAGGAGTAGTGACGATGTAGAAAAGTGCCTCATTTGGGGAGATTGAAGTCTGATCCTGTTTTAGCATTTTCCCAAAACGCTACTCCTGAACAAATTGTTCCTGCGGCAAAACCGTAACATTTATCGACAAAATTTCTCTTTTGTGAGCGCCAGAAGGGTCGGGACATGAATTTGTGAAAGTCTCATGCCTGTACATGAAACGGTTTAGGAGTAGTGACGATGTAAAAACATGTGATGTTTTGGATTTCCAGGTGTCATTTTGAAAACCGCTCCATAGGAAATGAATGGGGAAGGTTTCGGGTTAGTGTCGCTCTGAGGTGATTTGCGAAAAATCTATAAATCCCACCCCAATGGTGGTTACATTTTCCGAATCCAGACAAAAATTCCTACGTTTTGATGTATAATTTGTGTGGATAGGTTGAAAATTGAGTGAGTGAGAAGAAGTTGTTCGGAGAAGAAGAATTTGTTGAATTTCTAGAGTGCGCACTCTAACAGAGGCTCCTTGACAACCATAGCAACGCATGTTATTTGCTGAATTTCTTGAAAAGCCAAAATTATTTTAAGGAGGTACTATATGAAAATGGTAAAAGATATAAAAAAGCTGAACTATACCATAATAGCTGAAAGATATCACTACATTTTAAAAGTTGAATGGCGTTTCTAGCTGAAAGTAGGCTGAAGCAGTAAGCTGTCAAATAGCTGAAATATTTGAAGAATTTGAAGGATTCTCCATTCATTTGAATGAGAGCAAAAAAGTTACAAAAAGTTGAATATTTTAAATATTATAAAGGTTATAATTACCAAAAGTCTTAGCAGTAATGTCCTGAAGGAGCTGAACGTTTGATACCAGAATGGTTGAAATCGGTTGAAAAATGCAGAACTAGTAGGAAGTCGAAAAACGTACGGAATAATAATAATAATAACTAGAAAAGGCTGTTCCTGCGAAACAGCAGTGAGAATGCTAATCTGCAGAATGATTGAGCAGAAGATGCTGAAAACATTCAAATCAGATTTGAAGAATTTGAAAAAGTTTGAAGAATTGAAAGAAATAGAAGAATTTGAAGGATTTTGAAGTTTGAAAAATTTGAAGAAATTTGAAAAATTTGAAGAATTTGAAAATTTTGAAGAAATTTGGAGAATTTGAAAAAGTTTGAAGGAATTTGAAAAATCTGAAGAAATTTGAAATATTTGAAAATTTTCAAAAAATTTGAAGGAATTTGAAAAATTTGAAGAATTTGACAAACTTGAAGAATTTAAAAAATTTAGAAGAAATTTAGAGAATTTGAACAAATTTGAAAATTTGAAAAAATTGAAAATTTTTAAAAAAAATTAAGAATTTGAAGATTAAGAACAACTAAAAAAATTCTGAAGAAATTTAGCAAGGCGCCTGCCTCATGGTACCGTCAAAAATACTAACGGGGAGTAACACTGCGAATTTCAGCTTCCTACGGTCTTCACAGCACCCACAGTGCCCTTCGAAAGGTGCCATGTTAAGTCAATGGACCTCCTAGAAGCCTCTGGCTAAAAGGGTTGTCATGGAGACTCCCTCACAGCTGTAGCCCTCTATTTGTCTGTAAAGGCAGAACAACCCCGGCTAAGCAGAAGTTGGTAGGACCTTTCTAAAGCTACTTCTGGTTAGCAACATGCTAACCGTTAGCCGCTAGCATGGTTGTGTTCAGTATCACCGGGTGATTGTACTCTGTCAGTTTGGTCCAAATCCTGTACTGGGAAGTGCCTCAAAAAGGGGTGCCAATACTTAATGTCACCAAACGTGACCAAAGTTCATGAGTCAGATTGGCCTCCTTTAGCAACTCAGCCTCACCACATCTGGGCCAAGAACTCAACATTTGACCAAAATGGTCAGTAGCGCCATTTCCCACATGTGGGGGGTGCTGTATTGGCCAATGTGGGTCGTGTTCTGGGCATCATGCCAGGTCCTGTTGGAAGCAAAGGCCCAATACGAAAGCATGTGACATCCAAAATGGGACAGAAAACTGACACATGGCTGAAAGTCACTTGAAAATTTTAAAATGTTAAGAGGAAGTGACTGTGCGAATTTCAGATTGCTACATTAATCATAGCCGCTGCAGCAGGCGTCGAAAGTTGCCATTGTATCTCAATGGAGATTCTCCCTCTGGCCCTCAGAGTTCCGTCGTCATGGAAACTCACTGACACAGCTGCAGCGGCCAGTCTCCCTGAAGTGCAGAGACTTTGTCAGACTCTGCCTCATTGAAATAGAATGGAGAACTTTTGCCTCAAACAACGCTCCATATCTCCTGTTCTGTAAATGGTAGAGACATAATTTTTTCAGCGTTTAGTTCGTAACGGATAGGAGAACAAGAAAAAACTATCGGTTTTTGCTAGAAATATTTTAATTTAGGCGTAAAAAATTATGATATAAAGAGGATTTTTATGAAATTTGAGAAATCCTCTACAAACGGTCCCGAACAAATCGCTGTAGCTGAAAAAAGTATAAGAGATATCAAATAATTATTTCACTCTGAGTATCAGCAGGCTTTTGAG
>NW_023396897.1:0-7500 GCF_011125445.2 Fundulus heteroclitus
TATAATATATATATATATTTTATTATATCTATACATTATATATATATATATATATATACAGGGGCAGTCAAACTTTTTTAGAGTAGCAGGCCGCACACTATCAAGTAGGAGGGTGCACTTATGCCGGTGCCCGAACCCCGGAGGGGAGAATTTTGAAAAATAGACTCTCCCTGATATATTTTGGAAGCTTTCAAGACAGGTGAAAGACAAATTCAATAAAAGGCAAAAAATGTGAATGATCAATTCTTCAAAAATATTTGTTTTTTATCATTATTCTTAAAACATTATTTTTTCACATGATGTTATCATGTTTTAACAAGGTAAGGTAATCTCCATTTGCTTAAAAGTTGTTTAATTTGAATTACTAGCACCACATAAAACAGATCAGATTAGGTGATGTCTATTCATCTTATTATTATTATTCACAGTTCTGTTCTAAAAACGATCGTAACATTTCTTCACGAACAAAGTCGAATTTGTATGATAAAAATACAGGGTTGGAATTTGAAATTGAATTCACATGTTGAATTAATTTCAGTCATATCGCTCTTTTCGAAATCTCTTATCTCAGTTTAATTTCACTTGCACTCATCACACACGATATCATATCATCTACGAGGATTCTAGAGACGAACACAAAATGCATCCCCTGAAAAACTTTGATAATTTGCTGCTGTAATATTATATTTTATTATATGTAATATTATAGATTTTTCAGAATAAAAAGCTAACAGATGTGCATAATCAAAAAATATCAGAAATACAATTATAGAGCATTCAGTATTGTAAGAAAGCCCACGCTGTTTCTGGATAAATACATTACTGTATGAGTTAAGTTCTATTTCGTTTTATGCCTCTTTCCTTGTACGTTTGAAATGTCCCATGCTCCTGAATGCACCATAGCTTTTTGATGCTCGTGATCTTCCGCTTAAAAAGCTTTGCAGTTTCAAAACTCACGTCGGCTCTCACGGTTTTATTGCACTTTTCGGCATAACACCGGTCTGTGTTTTGATCGGAAAAGTAGCATCTCGGTTGGAACAAGGAACCCAATCACTCGATGTTGCTCTCAGTGGAGACAGATGCTAAGCTGATTTTTGGGATGTATAATCGGGAAAAGTAGGCGGCGGCAGGAGCTGCAATAGACGGCGATTTGCTGCCGTTGACCGGCTACTTTTGACTGCCCTGTATATATATATATATATATATATATATATATATATATATATATATATATATATATATATATATATATATACGCACATATGTGTGTGTCCTGTCTGCAAACAGACTCTCACAAGTCTGTTTAAAACATTAAAGATGATTTAGTATAGTCTTATACTATTTGTGGATATCAAGTTTGTCATATACTCAGCTTTTGCACACTTTTCTGTTCTCTGATAATTCGCCAAGCAGTTCCTTAAAATGTCCAGACAAACATCAAGTCTGACCTTTTTCCACCTCTTCTCTGCTCATCTGCAACCTTGCCTAAGTGCACATGGAGTAATTTAACCATGGCTCAGATGCAGACTCAATCTTTTGGATGTTAAGAGGCACAAGACATCTACAATGGAGGTGCGTGTTGAATTAAACATGCCTGTAGCCTCCTCACCAAAACTGCAAGACAAGCCCAGTGTGGAAACAAGGGAAATAAAAGCGTCAGAGAATTTCTGTGCTGTTGAAGAGCTAATTACGCGCCATGCACGAATCAGGGCGCATTATTTAAATGGAGCAGAGGGCAGCTTTCAAGTAAACAAAACAGGTAGAAGATCTGATATCTGCATACTACAAAGATCAATACAAAAGATTTAAAAAATCCATGATCCCTATATGAATCCCTAGATCAGGGATTCTCAAACCCCTGGGGGTGCACGAGATGAAAAATTTTATGGTGGTCTGACAGTGTTTTTTCCCCACACCATAAAGACCTGTAAATAAACATTTCCTTTGTAAAAATTAAAATCTAAAACTGTAAATTTAATAAATAATGTATTCACATGAAAATGTAATAATTTAGAGACAAAATCTTCTTCTACACTTTATTTTAAGATGAAACATAGAAGTTATCTTCTAAGCATTGTGCTGTATATGTGCACCTAAGTTGTGGCCTCTACTTCATTCATGTATGTAAGGCTTATACCTTACATACACAAACACTTAAAGGTGCTTGGATTCTGGTACTTACGGATTCACTTCTATACAGAACACCAATATCATTATCTTTAGCTGTCACTTTATACATTTTATATTAATTAATACGGTATATACTTCAGTGATGGTACCATGGCATTGGTTGTTTCTATCTGTAATACCTTATCAGTTGGTTTTGTTGTTCTTTTTGTATCTTTCTTTGCAGGTGAAGAAGCAGATTCAAAGGATGTTATATTGCTCTCCCTCTTTTCTCTTCTCTTTCTCTCTTTTGGCATTTTGTATCATCTGTTCCTTTCCTTTTTTTCTCTTCTGTGTTCTATTTCTGTGTCCATTTGACATGAAACAGTCCCAGCATAAATTCCAATAAAGCTTCTTGCATATATACATCAAGTGGAGCGCTATGGCAAAAGCACTAAGGCTCCACTTGTGAAAGTAAAATCTGTTTGGCTCCTTTTGGCATGAAGACAACAATTCTTATTGCCACATTGCAAGACAGGACACAAAAGATCCCAATAGCCTCTAATAACCCCTTGAGAGTGATGGGTTTGCCATTATTTTGATCTGACATGGAATGGGAATATGATAATGAGCCTTAATGTTCTTGAACAACAGTGCTACAACTACAGGTTGCACATGTGTGAGCCAGAATTGACAAAGTTTCCTGGATAGGTGCCAAATCATTTTACAGATAAACTGAGCGAATGTCCAGTTCCCTCCAATTTAAACCCGATTATTTACCCAATCCTTTATGTAAATATAAAATGATTTAACTGATACACAGAAAAGGAAAAATTAATTAGATAGGTCCTCTGAACATCTCTTTTATTTAAACTTTGTCTATTCTCCTAGAGACTTCTTCAGTCTAAAGAGCTGTAGGTGAACTTTAAACTTAGAAGCGTGTCTTTGCAAGTGGATCAGCGATTTCAGGCGTGACAATCAAAACTGGTTGTAAATATACAAAAGAGGACAACTGGGCTATCAATAGATTAGTGTTCCGATATGTTGGTATCCTGATGGTCCTGTTTTGCATAATGAGCAACCAATTAACTAGTAACTATTCATTTTCTTTTGTCTTCTTCCAACTGGATTATTGAAATGCATCACTATATTATTTCACTGATGAAATAACATCGTTTTAAGCCATCATAATTTTTTGTTTAGAGGATGTAAATATTTCAAACTCTAAGCTATGCAACCAACGTTTTAAAGTAATCGAATAAATGTCTGCAAGAACTTTATGGACACAGATCATTTCCCCACTATGCTAAATAAGACTAATAATCAAGAAATCACAGTTCACTATGTTGAACTTAAACCATTTAACCATGCCAAAGTATCTACAGTTTTAAGAGAAGTTAATTATACAGTTGGAAACCCTATGGTTCCTTGGGAGTTCTTAGAAATCAATTAATGTCTTACTCTTTGATTTGGTTTTCTACAAGTGTGTTTACTTATCCAATACAACCAATGGAGCGTTGTTGGAAAACTATGGGTACAAAAACAGATGTCTTACCAGCTACAGCTCCTGCAGACAGTGTGGCCAAGACTGGGCTTTGCCTGGAACTCATATAGCACAGGGGTTTGAAGAGCAAGCCATCTCTAGCCATGGCAAATATCACCCGTGGCATTGGAAACATCACCCCAAGAAGACTCATAGAAAAAAAAAATAACACGTATGAATGAAGACCTTGCAATCACCATCCATTAGTTCCTCACAGCATGCCCAAATAATATTTTTTTTATTCATGAGCAGTTGACTGAAAAATACCTTGTTGAGAGAGCACAGAGTGATCCTACAGCCACTGCATACTTTGCAGGCTCCCAGCCAATGTACTCAAAGGCCACTGGTAGTGGACTATGTACATCAAGCAAGTAGTAGGGCATCATAAGTGTCAGAGAGGCTGAGATGCCAAAATAAGCCAAGAAGCAGATGAACAAGGATATCACAATCCCATTAGGTAAAGATTTTTGTGGATTCTTGACCTCTTCACCTAGTAAAAGAGATCCTTTAGTTATATTGAATTGTTCATGATTAGTTACCAATCCAGAACTTAACTACACAATAAAGAGCCATGACATTGTTCCTTCCCACTAAAAAAGTAGCCACTGTTGAAAGGTTTTCAAAAGGGTGAAATTACAAAATGGCTTTGATTTTTCAACTTGTTTTACCTATGTACAAAATCTCTGGTATCAAATTGCTCGCAAAATGTTCAAAACCACATCTTAGTTTGTTTGTTCTTCAATTTGAGAAGTTAACTGTATAGGTTGGGGTGTAAACAATGGGTTGGCTCCTCCGCAAAAGGTTGGACATTAAAATTTGTAGTATAAAGTTGTAGGCTATTGATGGGAAAAAAAACAACAATACAATTTTCCAACCAAAGAGTACCTGTTGTGGAAATGCAGTCAAATCCAACAAAAGCATAGAAGCAGGTCGCTGCTCCAGCCAAAGTCCCATCAAAGCCGAAAGGGAAAAACCCACCAAGACCAAAGTTGACGGTTTGATTTTGGGCTGCTGTAATGTTTCTGTAGAACATTTGAAGAACATTGTCAGTCCTTCTGTCATAGATTTTTCAAATATTTTACCTACAATTTCTTAATTACCCTGAGGTGTGGTATGTGTATTCATGCATCATTGTCCTGTTTTCATTTATTTCTCCCTTGAATAGAATGCTGACCTGTCCAAATTGTTCTATGTGCCAATGGGTGACTGGAGCATGCCACCTTGTGACCCTGCACAAGTTGAACATGGGGATGTTTTGATTCAACTGACATTGCTTCTTCAATTGCCAATAACTATATGTTAACCTAAAACCAAAATTAGAAAAAAAAATTAAAAAGCTAAATATTGCTTTGTTTGTCGCTCATTTCAGAAAATGAAACTCAGCTTCATTACCTACAGTAAGGTTTTACTATGCGTAATAATGCAGACCAAATGCACCAAACTCTCAAATCTGACGAACAATAGCATCATAGCAATTAGATCTGGTCGAAGTGAATGAGGCCGGGCAGACCGGCTTGCGGTTCTCTGCAGCTATACTGCTCTCAGACTATTGTATACTCCTGTTCTACCTTGGTCAGAGCTAAGCAGTATGTTGATGGGAAATCCATGAAGCAGATCGTAATAGAGACACTTTGGCAAAATAAGACACGTCCACTTTGGGGTAAATACAAAATAAAATCTCCAAATAGACAGGTAAACCCAACACATATTCCATCCAGGTTCATCGGCATATAGAATAGAATTCAACTTTATTGTCATTGCACTGTCACAAGTACAAAGCAACGAAATGTGGTTTGCATCTATTCAGAAGTGCTATACAGGATATAAATATTATTTATTATTTACGCCACCTGCTCGATAACTTCGCTGGACCGAAGGTTGTCGAAGCAAACTCATCCCTGCATTAATTATAGCAGGAGGTTGACTTAAAAAGTACTTTTGGTTTCCCTCTGATCAAACACTGAGAGCTATTATCTCCCGGCGATCGAAAGAGGACCACGCTTTTGTTTGGCCGAACAAAGCGTCTGGAAGCCTGGAAAAGAGAGACGAAGGAACTTTCTCATCCCGTTCCCGCTGCCCACACGCACCTGCGTTTGTCAAGACGCCTTCAGGACGCCGCGTTACTTGGAGTGATCCGGGACAGCCCCTGAGACACCCTGTTACACAAGTAATGGGGTTTTCCCCTTTTATTTATTTTTCACCCACAAGGTGATTTAGGTGTGCCTGGGCAGAAATAGGAGTATTTTAATTGTAGTTTACTCCAAGACGGAGTGTTTTTAACTGTTGAATATTTTCCTGTTGAATGTGCATGCATTTTGAAGGTGATTTTGGCTGTGTTGATTAGTGGTTCATAAGTGACTCCGCTACGGGTCGCTTCTTCAACACTTTTCCCTCTTTTTTTTCCCCTTTCTCCTTGTTTCTATCTTTGCTCCCTTCCATATCAGTTCAATCTCTTTGTTAAAACTTAGTTTGCTGTCTTTCTTTAAACTCCCAGTCAGCCGCTCCCTCTCTGGCCGAGGCACCGCCCCACTTTAGTGTAACCGCTGACTGCATCATCAGGACCTCCCCTCACGCATCACGCAAGGTTGCAGGTCGTACGTCATCATAGTCACCATCTTGGGAGGGTGTCACGTAGCTGAACTAAAACTAGCTTGTTGTAAAACATTAAAGCGTCCAGTGGGATTCTCAAAGCTGTTCTGTCTGTCAATGCTGCTACGTTAAATGCACCTTGAATGTGATGTTTTAAACAACTGAGTTGAACTAAGATTAGCTGTTTCTTATTTTTACCTTTACTTCCACATATATTTTGCATGTTTAGTTTAGTAGCGAGTAGTGTTCCAAGGTTGTTGAATCAGATAATTACTGTAACAGGGAATTACCTTTGGTTCAATAAAAACAACAACTGTGGAATAGTAATTGTTTGTGTTCATTCCAATTCACAGTTGCATGATTATTCAGAATTCAGAGCTACTTTCCTTTTGGAGTTAACATCCGATATTAACACAGAGACCTTTTCATTGGATTGGTGATAAAAAAGGGTAATGGTTTAAACTCTAATTGCAGTTATATATTGAGTTTATCCGTTGCTGGATAAATCTGATCGGTCAGAACCCGATCAGATCACTTTCTTCCAGCACAACTGGGTTCATAACAGCTAATTAATAAATGCAATAGTAGTATAAATCATTACAAGCTTCTGGCTCTAGCATCACCACTATTTTGAATCATACTTGTTATAGCTAATATTTGAGTTGAATGACTTATTAAAATTATAATACCAAATTATAATTAA
The DNA here is from genome assembly GCF_011125445.2 of Fundulus heteroclitus. Classification (NCBI taxonomy): domain Eukaryota; kingdom Metazoa; phylum Chordata; class Actinopteri; order Cyprinodontiformes; family Fundulidae; genus Fundulus; species Fundulus heteroclitus. Next base: position 6,942 of record NW_023396897.1, read on the forward strand.
TAATAATAATCATATTCAATCAGCTTCTGGCATAACAATACTCTCGTGCAAAAACTTGATCTCGTGAGTTTGGTGGTCCATAGAGGGAGCCTCTACGCACTCAGTAGGCGAGGAAACAAATCTATACGGAGCCACATAATGAACACTTTCCCTCTGTCTGCTACATTCTCCTACTACTGCTCGGCAACTTTATATTTTTTCCATCATTTCAACTTTTAAATAAATGGGGGCATGGGCTGAGCTAATGCTGTCAACAGCATCTGTCCTTTTCTTCAATATATACATGTTATCACCTAATCTGGATACCATTAAATTGGCCTCTTGTAATAAAGTAAAAAACTGTTATTTTTTACCAAGAGATGTCATTTTAATCTCATATTAAAGAGGTTTAATTTTTTAACCTCCAGAATATTGCCAAAATTAGAGTGATGCTGAAAAACTAGTCCATACACTTATTACTTCAAGGCTGAACTATTGTAATTATTCACTTTCAGAAAGTCTACAAAACGCAGTTCAAAGCCTTCAGCTTTGAACTACAAGGCAATGATGAAATCAATTT
>NW_023396897.1:12500-47500 GCF_011125445.2 Fundulus heteroclitus
TACCTGTATGTTAGACCCAATCCCAACCAAGTTGTTTAAGGAGGTATTCCCTCTGATCAGTGGTCCTATTTTAGACATGATTAATGTATCCTTGGTAAATGGATATGTACCACAGGCTTTTAAAGTAGCTGTTATTAAACCTTTACTTAAGAAACCATCTCTTGATCAAGATGAGTTAGTAAATTACAGACCTATATCTAATCTTCTTTTCTTATCTAAAATTCTTGAGAAAGTAGTTGCTAATCAACTATGTGAACATTTACAAAGTAATGACCTACTTGAGGAGTTTCAGTCAGGCTTCAGAGCTCATCATAGCACTGAAACAGCTCTGGTGAAGGTCACTAATGATATTCTCATGGCCTCAGATAATGGACTTGTGTCTATACTTGTCCTGTTAGATCTCAGTGCTGCATTTGATACAGTTGATCACAATATTCTCCTACAAAGACTTGAGCATACTGTAGGGATTAAGGGAAAAGCATTAGGCTGGTTTAAATCTTATCTGTCGGACAGATTCCAGTTTGTTCATGTTAATAATAAATCTTCCTCAAACTCTAGGGTCACTTGTGGAGTACCACAGGGTTCAGTCCTTGGACCAATTCTATTTACTATATATATGCTTCCGATTGGCAAAATTATCAGACAGCATGGGATTAATTTCCACTGTTATGCTGATGACACTCAGCTATATTTATCCATAAATCCTGATGAATCCAATCAGTTACTTCGACTGCAGTCATGTCTTGATGACATCAAAAGCTGGATGACTTTAAATTTCCTGCATTTAAATTCTGACAAGACAGAAGTTGTAATCTTTGGGCCAGAGTCTTCAAAAAATAAAGTTCTTAATCAATCCCTTAATCTGGATGGCATTAACTTGGCCTCTGGTAATAAAGTTAAAAATCTTGGTGTTGTTTTCGACCAAGACATGTCATTTAAATCCCATATTAAACAGGTTTCCAGAGTTTCCTTTTTTCACCTCCGGAATATCGCCAAAATTAGAAACATTCTGTCCAGGAGTGATGCTGAAAAACTAGTCCATGCATTTGTTACTTCAAGGCTGGACTATTGTAATTCTTTACTATCAGGAAGTCCACAAAATGCAGTTCGAAGTCTTCAGCTGATTCAAAATGCTGCGGCAAGAGTTCTGATGAAAATCAACAAGAGGGATCATATTTCTCCAATTTTAGCTTCCCTTCATTGGCTTCCTGTTAAATCAAGAATAGAATTTAAAATTCTCCTTCTAACGTATAAAGCCCTTAATAATCAAGCTCCACCATATATCAGAGCTCTGATTACCCCGTATGTTCCTAACAGAGCACTTCGCTCTCAGACTGCAGGTCTGCTGCTGGTTCCTAGAGTCTCTAAAAGTAGAATGGGAGGCAGATCCTTTAGCTATCAGGCTCCTCTCCTGTGGAACCAACTCCCAGTTTTGGTCCGTGAGGCAGACACCCTATCTATTTTTAAGACTAATGTTAAAACTTTCCTTTTTGACAAAGCTTATAGTTAGAGTGGCTCATACCCTGAGCTATCTCTATAGTTGTGCTGTGATAGGCCTAGGCTGCTGGAGGACATCAGGGTCTAATTTTCTCACTCTACTGATTTCTACTGTTCTTCAGTCTACTGTTCTCCAGTTTTGCATTGTATTACATTGAAATGACTGTCGTCATTTCAGCTTTTAACTTTTTGCTCTCTCTCTTTTCTCTTCATAGTAGGTACACCTGGTCTGGCGTTCTGTTAACTGTGACATCATCCAGAGAAGACGGCTCACCCGCTACTACCATCTAATGTAGAACAGATTACTAGATCAATGTGTGCTTCTGTGCTTGTTTGTCTGTCTTGTTGTGTCTCTGTTCTGTCTTCTGTAACCCCAGTCGGTCGAGGCAGATGACCGTTCATACTGAGCCCGGTTCTGCCGGAGGTTTTTCCTTCCCGTTAATGGGTGGTTTTTCTTCCCACTGTCGCTTCATGCTTGCTCAGTATGAGGGATTGCAGCAAAGCCATGTACAATGCAGACGACTCTCCCTGTGGCTCTACGGTTCCCCAGGAGTGACTGCTGCTTGTCGGGACTTTGATGCAATCAACTGGTTTCCTTATATAGGACATTTTTGGACCAATCTGTATAATCTGACCCAATCTGTATAATATGATGGAACTTGGACTTGGGGAAAGTGCCGTGAGAGGACATGGGGCAGGAGGGGCGCGAGAGAAAGAAAAGGGAAGGGAAGGGAAGGGAAGAGACAGAGACAGAGAGAGACACACACAGACAGAGAGAGAGACAGACACCAGACAGAGAGAGACAGACACAGAGAGAGAGAGAGAGAGACAGACACAGAGAGAGAGAGAGAGAGAGACAGAGAGAGACACAAGAGACACACAGACACAGAGACAGAGACAGATAGAGAGAGAGAGATATAGAGAGAGAGACAGAGAGACACAGAGAGAGACAGAGAGACACACAGAGAGAGAGACAGAGAGAGACACACAGAGACACACAGACACATAGGACAGAGACAGAGAGAGATAGAGATACAGAGAGAGACACAGATATAGAGAGATACAGAGAGAGACATAGAGACACACACAGAGACAGAGACAGAGACACATACACAGACATAGATATACACACACATACATATACATATATAGACACACACAGACAGAGATATATACAGACATAGAGAGACAGACACAGAGAGATACAGACACATATAGATACAGACACATAGACACAGATACAGACACAGATATATACAGACACACACACATAGATAGACACAGACACAGAGAGAGACATACAGACACAGAGAGAGATATAGACAGACACAGACAGAGACATATATATACACACACATACATACACAGATAGAGACATACACATAGATACATATAGATAGACAGAGACGTATAGAGAGAGACAGAGATATACAGAGACACAGAGAGAGACAGAGATACACAGAGAGAGACAGAGATATACAGATAGATATACAGAGAGAGACAGAGAGAGAGACAGAGAGAGACATATAGAGAGACATAGATAGATACAGAGACAGATAGACACACATATATATAGACAGAGATACAGATAGAGATAGACACACACAGACAGAGAGAGAGACAGACACAGACAGATATATACATACACATATATAGATAGACATACACATAGAGAGAGAGACATACACATAGATAGAGAGACACACACATATAGAGAGAGAGAGACAGAGAGATACAGAGACATAGAGAGACACACATACATAGAGATAGACATACACATACAGATAGAGACATACACATAGATAGATAGAGAGAGAGATAGAGAGAGAGAGAGAGAGAGAGAGGAGAGAGAGAGATAGAGAGAGAGAGAGAGAGAGAGAGAGAGAGGAGAGAGAGAGAGAGACATAGAGACACATAGAGAGACATAGATACACAGAGAGAGATACATATATAGACACACATAGACACACAGACACATAGACAGAGACAGAGATATAGAGAGACAGAGAGACACAGATACAGAGATATAGATAGACATAGAGATACACAGAGATAGATAGACATAGAGACAGATAGACACACACAGAGACAGAGACAGAGAGACAGAGACACAGACATAGAGAGATACATACACAGACAGAGACAGAGAGAGACACACACATACAGAGAGAGAGAAGACACAGAGATAGACAGAGAGAGACACACACAGACAGAGAGAGATACAGACACAGAGAGAGACAGAGAGATACACACACATACAGAGAGAGAGACAACACAGATAGAGACAGACACAGAGAGAGAGAGACACACAGATAGATAGAGATAGAACACACAGATAGAGAGACACACACACATAGAGAGACACACACACAGAGAGACACACACACAGAGAGAGACACACACACAGAGAGAGACACACCAACATAGAGAGAGAGAGAGAGAGATAGAGAGAGATACACACACATATATAGAGAGAGAGAGATAGAAGAGATAGAGAGACACCACATATAGAGATAGATAGAGATAGAGAGAGAGAGAGATAGATAGAGAGAGAGACACACACAGAGAGAGGAGAGAGAGAGAGATAGACACACACATAGATAGAGAGAGAGATAGACACACACATAGAGAGATACAGAGAGAGAGAGAGAGACACACACATATAGAGCAGAGAGAGAGAGACACACACATAATATACATAGAGAGAGATAGAGATATATACATAGATATAGATAGAGAGATAGAGATAGAGAATAGATATATAGATACACACACACTATAGAGATATATAGAGAGATAGATAGATAGATAGGGGGGGGGGGTAGAGAGATTAGAGAGATATAGAGAGAGAGAGAGATATATAGAGACACACCCACACACACCCACACCTACCTCTCTATCTCTATATAGAGAGATATCTAGATACACACCCCACACCCACACACACAACCCCCCCTAGATATAGATATATATAGATATATATAGAGATAGAGATATATATAATATATATATATATACACACCATATATATATGTATATATATACACACACACATATATGTATATATATATATACACACATATATGTATATATATATACACACATATATGTATATATATATATACACACATATATGTATATATATATATATACACACATATATGTATATATATATATATATATATACACACATATATGTATATATATATATATATATACACACATATATGTATATATATATATATATATACACACATATATGTATATATATATATATATACACACATATATGTATATATATATATATACACACACATGTATATATATATATATATACACACATGTATATATATATATATACACACATGTATATATATATATATACACACATGTATATATATATATATACACATGTATATATATATATATATACACACATATATGTATATATATATATACACATATATGTATATATAAGGGTCTTCTCTTGTTTATGATTTTTACACCAGAGGGCCCTAAACTCTTAATATATGGTTTTAACTTTCTAATAAAGCAAATTTTTAGTACAAGATTATTTAAATAACAAAATTCACCTTATAATTAAGGAGAAAAATATTTTTTCCAGTCCTGTTTGAACAAATGATATAACTTAGAGTGTATTCAGACAATACAGACAAACGTTGCGCAATAATATATTCCCAGACTTCTGAGCATATCCGATGATGACGTCAGGCATTGCAATGTACAGAATGTAAAACGCAAATCTTAAATATTTTCTATACAATATAGTTTAGCATTCTTTAATGATTTAAGTATAGAAATAAGTATTTTCCGTATCGTAATTACATTTTTTTTTGGATACCCGGAAGTTATTCTGTTCGCGCGTGCGCAAATGAGCTGATGGTACGGATCGTGCTACCGGTACGGATCGGGTAGTGACATGCACCATTACGCAAAACATTGTGATTGATCTGGACAACTTACTAAAGTAATTATAGTGGGATGTAGGTTTTATTCGAGAGCGGGATAGCGGTTTGTAAACGGACAATTTTACGAAGAATTTCTCCATGGTCCCTGCGCCTCCCGATGACGTCACAAAATTCTTCATGGGCCTTGTGCCTCCCGATGACGTCACATTATGGCAACGCCACTCAAACAAAATACATTGCCAGTGGTCTGCATTTGTAACGAATCAATTTTATTTAGTTAATTTAGCGGTTTCTTTTTTCTCAAAAGCTTCAGGCTTAAAGATGAACATAGAAAAATGTGAAATCTTAGCAATTCAAAATAATCAACCCACTTTAATTGATAAAAATATGGTAAAATATTTAGGTATAATGATTAACATAAGGACCACACTGAAAATGACAGAACAAATATTCAAGCCATTTTACAAAAAAAACAAAACAAAAAAAAACAAATAGACTACATTTTTGGAAGAATACTGTCACAATTTCATCTGGAATAATAAAAAAAATTGTGATCAGAAAGAACGACAGTAATATCAGTAGAAAAAGGAGGAATAAATGTTATTGATTTTAAAGTGATGAATGCCGTGATAAAATTATATTGCTGCAGACTTTTATTAAAAATGAAAAGAGTTTATGGTTCAGTCTCCATTCACAACTTGTTTTTTTTTAAATTGGAGGAAGAAAATTTCTCTTAAGATGTAACTTTGATCCTGCAAAATTAACGATTAAATTGTCAGACTACCACAGAAGCATCCGAATATAATGTTAAAAGTTTTCATGCCTTGATTAAGTTACCGGAAAATAACCGTAAATTAACAAAATAAAATTGATTTGTAACAAATGGAGAACGCGGGCGTTATGTAGTTTGTTTGAGGGGAGTTGCCATATAGTTGACGTCATCGGGAAGCGCAGGCCCCCCGAGCCAATCTTCCCACCCGAGTCGATCTGGTACCTACCCCAAAAGGCTGAATGATGGATGTTTCCTGCACCACAAAGAATTAAATGGCCTACAAATATACTATATATGTGAAATGTACATAAGATACAGTTTAGTTCTTCACATGTGCTAAGTGAATATCCACTTGATCAAAATATGAATAAATGCAAATTACATAAGAAACTGAAATGGATTGCAAAATTTATTAATACACATTTTAGTTGGGCACAATTTTTGTTTAAGTAAACATTTAAATAGTCTGGAAATAAGGATATACAATACTTAAAGTTATTAAAAATGAAAACTCCAAAATGTAAAACCTCTAGGTGCTAAATAAACAATATTTAAAAGGAGAAATCCAAAACACATTCTTGTGTATTATATTTCCTCTGGTTTACAGTAAAATTTAACTAATCGGGATCTTTTTGACATGTAAACTTCTCTGCTTCCTCGTGTATGATTTCTCCTGCATGGTCACAGGAGCTGCACAGATTCTAAAGATTTGGTCTATTTTATAAACCAACTTCATGGTTACAGTCTGGGAGATTACTGTGAAATCTTTGAGCCTCTCTCCACATGTATGTGGACATTTGCAATCCTCTTTGTGGCAAGTACATCCTAATCAGAGGACTGCTCTCCTTCATGAGTGAATGCTGGTAGAACAAGGTTAAATCTCCTCTCAAACAGCAGATCTCCAATGGTAAAGCCTCTGTCTGCTGTTACTTCATCGCCAGGACGAAGATACTCCAGGTGTTTTCCCAGCCACATCCATTCTTCTTCTTCTTCTCCTTTTCTACTAGGTGTGATCATCAATGCCTGTAGTATCAGCATCTTTATTCATAGGTGACTGATTATGGGGCGATCTGGTCAGCCTCTGCATCACAGTGGCTGTCATCTGTCAAACACAAGCCTGCATAAGACCACAATCAGTTTAGCAGACAGCATAAAACATGTCAAAACTTCTTAAAACTATGTAAACACCAACCTAATAGAGCACCACCTGTATCATTACACATTCAAATATTCATATCACACTCATTCCTTCCAGTTTTTACAAACACCTGGGGTTATTACCTGGGATGTCATTTGTAAGGTTACACAGTTAAATTCTAACTGCAATATTTTGGGTTCTTTAAGATCATAAGAGGAAAAAATGGCTTTTCATTTTTAAAGTCAGATTTTCACCATGTTATTCATTTGTAAATGTCACAGTTCCAAATTAAATATTTAATTACACAGCTAACTGTTTAGTTTGTAATCTACATATTAAGATGCAAACCAAGCATTTAGTTTTCAAATTAAATATTTAACTCCACATTAAATGTTTGGTTTACAAAATAATTATTTACTCTGGGGCTAAATATTAAGCATGTTATTTAAATATTTAACTTGGAACTGTAACTTGTTTATAGATTTATGAACAACAAAAATATGATAGTGAACCCCAACTTTTGTCATATGACAGGCTAAATATATTTTGCTGTAAAATCTTTAATTGTATAACTTTACGAACGGAACCCCATAGACCTAATAGCAGTGATAAAACATGTCCAGATAATTTACAGAGAGAACAAAGCTAAAGACGGCTGTCTTCATGTGAAAGCATATGTTTTATCAAGAGCGGCACAACTAAGGAGTTAGAGTTAGTTAGCTAACGTAAACATCCATCAGCTTACCTGTCTCCTCTCCTCTTTGTCTCCTTGTTTTTGTTTTTAATGGAACTTCGTAGTCCAGACACTTTTCTGGCATCATGTGGTCTTCTGTCGGTCTTTTGTCCACAAAATGAAAAGAACAAACATATGGTCGCTTCGGTGGTTTCTTCAGATTTAAAGCTTTTAACCACAGGCGAAGGGATTACTCATTCTTCGGCTGGGGTGAAGGAAGTAGGGTGCCCCGCATCCGCAGCTCTTGTTTACGGTCGATGATTAAAACTCTCCTGATCCACGTAAACCTTTCATTTACACCCGTTATTATGACAGCCTCTAACCGGACAAATGAGCCCGGTCTTCCTCAAAGTCCTAATGATGATTAATTTGAGACGAAGTAGCTGCATGAGTTGCTTTTCAGCTAGCTACCCAGTGACAGGAAGTGAGCGGAGGGAAGTCTCGCGCAAAAAAAAACCTCAACTCGCTGGCTCCGTATTTCCGTCAAAAATAAGGTGGACAGAGAAGGCCTTGTTCCCTCTAAGCTTCTGCTCAGAACTGTGAATAACCATAAGCAGTTGGTCAGCTGACGTGAATGAGCAAGTAGGGGTGTAAAGGTGAAGGAGAAGCTCATTTAAGTAAGGTGGACCACTCTGTTTAAAACCTCAAAAACAGAAGTTCTTTAAACCGAACTCTAAGATAAACAGGCAGGGAGGCCAGGATGGGGTAATGAGCTGTCTTTTATGTTTTTTCCATTAAAAGGTGTGCAGCAGCATTTGAACCCGCTGCAGACATTTGAGTGAGGACTGACCGATTCACATCATGGCTGGATTACAGTAATCCAGCCATGATGAAATGAAGGTTTGGAGTAGTTTTTCTATATGTTTGCCTTGAAAGAATAGGTTTTACCTTTGCTTTGTTCCTTAAATGATAAAAATGGCTTAATGATATAAAAATATCATTCTGAAGTCACTATGGCCTCAAGCCACTCAGACATAGGAGGCCAGGAGACATGAAGTCTGTGTATGAGATCCACTGTTTGCTGAGTGCAAGGCCAAATGCTGCATAGATGCTGTGTGGGATGATTATTGTCTAGGATAGACTGTCTTTGTTTTGTCTCATGCCAAGGCCACTGTGCAGTATTAGGGAGAGCCAAAAGCGAGACAGGACAGAGACAGGGAAGACACAGACTGCAGCGGGACCGTGGGGTGCGATTACTTTCCATCTATGTGATCTCTGCTCTGTTTCTCAATAAAAGTCCTGGAACTTCATCACCGCCGTCTCTTCATTCAGTAACGATGGGAATTCAGATATTGTGACTGTGAAGTCTAAAATAACAGTTTATTTTAAAATCAAGGTTCATAAATGTGGGCTAAACATTCATTACCAGGAGGTCTAAATCAACAGGATCAACAGTTCTTTGGATGTTTCAACTGGTGTATTTGACAATTCATGATTTGCAAAAAGAAAGTGATTTGAGTTTTGATGGTCTCCTAATCATTACCTTCCTACACATTCTCTATCTCATTAAATTCAGGACTTTGCATTTCTTTACTTCCACCATTATGTTAGGTAATTTCTGCCAAAAGCTGCAGCATTTTGACCTAATCCATCCGAATGGCCCATGCCACTGGGTCTGAGTGGAACACTCCTTCACCGGAGGGGGGATATGGTGTGAAGTGCTTCATTTTTATTGAAAAGACAACACCAAAACAAGTTGCTCTCAGATAACTCAGAACTGGGTTAAAAATGGGACTGTGAAGCTATAATAATTATAAATTCAGACAAAAGCATTGCAGTTCTACTATATGTGAAAAATTATTTAAAAGTCCCTTGTCAAAAGTCCCTGGTCACCCATCACTTATCTCCATTTTCCAATTTCCAAAGACCCACATCTTATAGTAGACTTTTGTTTTTATTAAATCACACAACCTTAGACTTAGACTTTCTTTATTGTCATTTTGTATGCACTCCGTGCATACAGAACGAAATTTCGTTTTTACACAGCTCAGAAAGATTGCAGTAACTCTACAGGATACCTTGCAGTGAATTACAGTACAGGATAAAAAGTGCAGTGATAAATCGCAGTCAGTTACAGGATAAGTTTCAATTGACTTCCGGATAAAGTGCAGCAGTGAACAGTAGGCAGTTGAAATGTAAACAATGTAAAACAAATGTAAACAAATATGCAGCAAGGTGCAGCAGTGATTTAAAAGTAGGCAGTTGCATTGTAAACAGTTTTGCAGTACGTTTCCGGATAAGGTGCAGCAGCGATTTTGCAGGATACGATGCAAATGTGCAAATCAGCGAGTCGAGTGTGGTACACAGTCCGTTTTTATACTTCAGCAGTTCAACAGTCTGATGGCAGCAGGGTAAAAGCTTTTGCAGAACCTAGTCGACCTGCAGCGGATGCTGCGGAACCTCTTTCCAGAGGGTAGCAGGGAGAATAGTCCATGGTGGGGGTGTGAGGGGTCCCTGATGATGTTTCGAGCTCGAGACACACAGCGCTGCGATGAAATGTCTTTAATGGAGGGAAGAGGAGCCCCGATGATCCCTTCTGCTGTCCTCACCACTCTCCTCACATTCTTCCAGTCGGAGGCACTGCAGCCTCCACACCACACAGAGAGACAGCTGGTCAGAATACTCTCTATGGTGCTTCTGTAGAAGGTCGTGAGGATGGGCGGGGGCAGGTGGGCTCTCCTCATCCTCCGCAGAAAGTACAGTCGCTTCTGTGCCCTCTTCACCAGTGACATGGTGTTCACAGTCCAGGTGAGGTTGTCCGTGATGTGCACCCCCAGGACCTTGGTGCTGCTGACCACCTCCACAGCTGAGCTGTTAATGAGCAGTGGAGCGTGGTGAGGCCGGTTTTTCCTGAAGTCGACGATGATCTCCTTCGTCTTCTCCACGTTCAGGATCAGGCTGTTGTCTCTGCACCAGCCCACCAGCTGCTCCACCTCCTCTCTGTAGTCCTGGTCGTTGTCGTCTCTGATCAGGCCCACCACTGTTGTGTCGTCTGCAAACTTCACGATGTGATTGGTGGTGAACTTGGGGACGCAGTCGTGTGTCATCAGAGTGAACAGCAGGGGGCTCAGGACGCAGCCCTGAGGGGAGCCCGTGCTGAGGGTGATGACATCAGAGGTGTTCTGTCCGACCCGGACCGACTGAGGTCTGTTGGTGAGGAAGTCTAGCAGCCAGTTTCGTAGGTGTGTGTTGAAGCCCAGATGCTCCAGTTTTCCCACCAGATGTTGTGGGATGATGGTGTTGAACGCTGAACTGAAGTCCAGGAACAGCATCCGCACGTGCGTGTTCTTCTCCTCCAGGTGTGCCAGGCTCAGGTGAAGAGCAGAGGAGATGGCGTCCTCAGTGGAGCGGTTCCGTGGGTAGGCAAACTGGAGCGGATCGAGTGTTGGGGGGAGACTGGAGACGATGTGTTCCTTTACCAGCCTTTCAAAGCACTTCATCATGATGGGAGTCAGTGCAACAGGCCGGTAGTCGTTGAAACAGGTGACTTGAGGTTTCTTTGGCACCGGAATGATGGAGGCAGACTCGAAGCATGCTGGCACTATGGCTTGGTCCAGCGAGGTGTTAAAAATGTCTGTGAGGACACCAGCCAGCTGACCTGCACACTCCTTGAGCACCCGCCCAGGTATGTTGTCGGGGCCTGGGGCCTTCCGCGGGTTGACTCTCCTCAGAGTCTTCCACACGTCGGCGGTGTCAAGGCAGAGGACCTCCTCTTCCTGATGGGGAACAGCTTTCACTGCTGGAGTGCTGTTTAGTGCCTCAAACCTCCCAAAGAAGTTATTCAGTCCATTGAGGAAGTCAGCATCAACTTCACCCAAGGGGGGGGGGGGGCGGGGGGGGGGCGTGTTGTATTCAGTGATCGCCCGGATGCCTTTCCACATGCTCCTGGTGTTGCTGGCGTCATGGAAAAGCTCCTGGATTTTCTGACTGTGGTTCCGCTTTGCTAGCCTGATGGCACGGTTCAGGTTGGCTCTCGCTGTCCTCAATGCCTCCTTGTCACCAGACTTGAAGGCTGAGTTCCGTGCTTTTAGCACTTGACAGTAACCTCTAGTAAAGTTTGATTGGGATTAATACTCAGCTAGTGTATGTAAAATGTCTGGAGTAGAATCAGTGGGGGTTAATCTGTTGGATATTTCAGAATGATTTAATCACCTTTTAGTGTGCACTGGTTAAATCTGACCACAAGGTATAGCCTGAGGTCAAAGCATAAGTTGATTTAAGGAATATTTAAATAAATGAAAGTAAAATTTGCCTTTTGTTTAGGCAACAACGTTGGATCTAGAGGAAGAGCTGAGAGAAAAAAATTCCACGTTACTTAAAGTCCTGTGTGAAGTTTCTGCAGTCAGTTTTAGGGTGCCATGATATCTTTAGGTGTGATCAAATGTACTTTTTCATGTCCTCAGCCTAAAATTCCCATCAACCATGGAAGTTGATAGCACTTTAAGCTTCCTCCTACTGACTTACAGGCCTGCTTTGACTGTACTGATTGGAGTGTTTTTGACATCTAACAAGTTTTTGTGAGGATGCGTGTGCAGACCGAAACCTTCCACACATACAACCAAAAGCTTTTGTTCACAGCAAAATTATTAATCAGGAACCCTTGTTGGACCCACTACAGTTTGCTCACTGGGCTAATGGGTCATGCATTCAACTTGGAACTTCAATCCCATTTGTGGACTTCAGCATGGCATTTAACACCATCATCCTGGATATCCTCAGCACTGAAATCATTCAGCTCACTATGCCAGCCTCCACCTGTCAGTGGATAAACTTCCTGACTAAAAGGAGTCAGCAGGTTAGGATGGGAAATTTCCAGCTCCTAGTTATTAGAAATGGCACCTTCCAGAGGTGTGTGCTTTCCCCGCTGCTCCCCTCCCTCTACACCAATCACTGCTCTTCTAGAGACCCACCTTGCCCAGGAGCACATCAATATGTGACAAGGGGAAGCTGGAATCTAACCCACAACCTTCCAATTGCAAGATGACTAGTCAACCCATCAAGCCACAGACGCCCACTATAGTGAATTTTAAGAACCTTTAAAAAATAAATAAAATGGAAACTAACTAGCTTAGACAAAACATAAGCTATGGACATGTCTTCCTCCGCCTTGTATTGATGTTTATCTGTGTTGTCTGAGACTATTTTTGAGCCATCAAAGTTCATAATACCTGTCCATGTGTTTTTGTTATTAATTTACATTTTTTTGAAGTTACTTTAAGGTCTAAATTTAACTACAGCATAACCAAAAATCTGTTGTCAGGCTGCGCAAGTAAAAAAAAAAGTAATACAACATGCATTAATATGGTTAATTTGTGGCACACACTTGCAGTTAACAAAAGTTAATTTTTTGAAAGACAGATTGAAAATCACTTACTCCATTTCCTGGGTTATATTGTGAATGAAGCTCTCACTGATGTTCCAGTTGTTGATGTCCCCTTTTATGAAGCCAGAGAGTATGATAAAAAGCACCACCACCACATTTACAGCAGTAAAAATTGTATTTAGGAGTGCAGACTCTCTCACACCATATGCAAGTATACCTGTAAAGAATGATTAAGGTAGAATTTGTCAAAGACTTGAAGATAATTTGGATCATTACTGCCTGCACAGAGTGGTTAAATTACCAGCAAGCAACATAATCAGGGCAGCAGCAAAGAAGTCTGGGTATGCAGTCAAGCCAGGGGAGTCCATCATTGCATATTCTTCCAGAGTTTTGGCAATGACATTATCCATCAGGTCATCAAAGGTTCCCGTCCAAGCTTTCGCTACGCTTGATGCACCTAAGAAGAATTTGAGGAGGATAATGATTTGCAATATTTTCCAACATGCAAAAATTTAAAAGTATCTCATTTCAGCTTTCTTCTCGAAGTTTCAGTGCTGAAACACAGGATTCACAAGAAATGTATGAAAATATACTGTGTAAAGGAGGCACAGAGTCAGATATCAGCTCCCTGTCTGCTGGGCAGAGGCTCCCCAGGTCAAGGTTCTTTAATTCCTTCTAATGGTCAAATAGTTACAATAAAATTCCAAATATGGTTGTAGCCAATAAGAGTGAAGTCAACTAGATATAGCCACATATCATTAGCAAATCTAACCTCTAATCTAAATCTAATCTAAATCTGGCCTGCCAAAAAAAATAAAGAATCTGACCAAAAGGTGACATTTTTTTATATGAAATTCTTTGGAGGCTTCTGTTTCTGGCAGCCCTCTTTTGCCATCAGTAAACAAAGTCCACAGAGTGTGTTTCATCATCTGCTATTCCCCTCTTTGTAACAAGGTCTTAACTTTGACTGAATTTAACTCTTATCTATGATAATACATTCCATTTTCCTCTTATTTTCTGTTTATGTTGCATGTCATTTCTATTTTCCCTTATAAGGGTTCCTGAACCATTTATCTTTTTCTCTATGCTTTTAACTGATTTATTTTCACCTCAAAAACCTCAACTTCCCTCTGTATCTCAAAGGCAGAGGGAAGCAGAGGTCACCAACCTCATTAATTCTGACCAAATTAAATGTATGAATTTCTAGCACATATCTAAAGTTTGAGCCAGATTAACTCTCACAGAGGGTGTCATTGTGGTTCACTAAGGCTGATGTTAGGACCTCCTTATCCAGTAGAACAAAGAGATCAACCCTAGGGTTGTAAATTCCCAGGGCAGCTCTTACCACCTGCAACAGCTGCAGGCTGCTGAGATTTTGATATTTCTTTTTCAGTTGTGTAATGAAACTGGACTCCTATGATTTAAATATCAATTTATCCAATTTGTCATTTTAGAACTCTGGTCTATTCCAAACAAAATGGTTGATCTGTATGTTTCACTGTTACCTTTTTATGCAAAGGATAACAGCCTACAAGCTCTGTATGGGATGAGCCAAGTTCTCAGCAGGGACACAATCGTATACCCTTTTTCCAGTTCCTGCCCTCTCAGGTTTCTGAATTTCCTTCTCATGAAACCCGTTCCAGCAGCTTATCTCATCTCAGATTCCCAAGCATATTAATATTCATTCTCTGAGGGGTTTTGTCTGGTGGCCCGGCTGTCACTGAGAACTTTTCACTGAGAACTTTTCCGCTCCACATTCAGAGAGGTCAGCTCCAGGGGGCAAATATTGAAGAACTATCTAAATATTTTTGCCTGAAACAGACTCAGTTATCTGCACTTGACCTTTTTCTGCCTCATCCCACTGTGGGATCAGTATGTTTGTCTTAAAGGGGCCATGACATCACTGTATATACACCATTTGTTGTAGTTGATATTGCTGCATATGTAAATTCTAACGCCAGCCTTATTCAACTATGGTAACTCCCCCCTTGACAGTTCATATGGCTGAAACTTTTAATATGTTCTGGAAATTGATAAGTTACATTTGGTCAGAATTAATAGTTAAATTTGTTTAAAGTCCCTTTTCCAAAGAGGGGATAAGCAGAGAAATCTAGCAATGATGAAACAGACTCTGTGGACTTTGTTTACTGATGGCAACAAGAGGTGGTCAAAAACAGAAGCCTAGTGGGCATATGTGCGGAAATGGAGTCTATCCATGTGCAAGCACAGACTGAATGCACACCTGTATGTGCTTTAATGGCAGAGGTTACTGCCATTCTTGAAGCTCTTTTGTGATGTGTATATAAGCAAATTAAGGAGGTCAAATTTGTGACCAACAGCTCCTGGAACACAGGAGCTGGATCACTGAAAAGGCAGATTTTCCAAATGTCTTAGAAACCCTCAGGTACATGTTTTGAGGGCTTTGATCTACGAACAGGTTAAATCAGAGAAGAGGACATAGGATCAAAAGCATGACAGTTTTGACACCAGGATCATGGAATAAAGAAGAAAAGATGGTGGTTCCTGAAACTGATAGATATTTATGAAATATTTGCATAAGGGACTTGGCCATCCTGATGGAAAACGTATTTTAGAGTGGCTGAGAAACCAGAACATTAAATGCAGCGGGGCTCAGGATCTGCTGGTTGTAATCAGAAAATCCTGCATAGCAAAACAAGATGTGAGAAGGAGGACCTGCACTTCTCTGCTGATATAGATGGCACTCTGTCAGATAAATCAAAAGACACAAATATGTTAACTAGGGAGCACGATATTATCGGCATCAGGCAATATTAGTTTTAAAAAATAAATATCTGTCAGCCTTCCACCCACCAATACCACGGCTATATAAAAAGCGCTTTTTTTAATCACAATCCACTGATGACGATGATGTCTGCAGCACCAGCGCATTGTTATTATGTCACGCCTGCCTACCTGAGCAGTAAGCATGAGGCCAGAAGTGAAGAGAAAATGCCAGTGGTGCGGAAGTACTTTAAAGTGTCGGAAGTGGATATCAGAACAGCAATTTGCAATGACTGTGTGGTGTCTGTTATGCGAGGAGGAGCGAAAACAAAGTCCTTCAATACTTCAAACCTAATCAGCCATCTAAAGAACCACCATTCGGACCATTACAATGCTTTCATGGTGGCCAGGAGGGAAAATGAGAATTTGAATATCACAATTTCTGTTACACAATGTTTGTAGCAAGTAGAATAGTGCAGTTAAGACCCAATTAAGAGGACTATGTTCTGCTAAGAAACAGAATCTGAATTTTTTTTGCACTTTTTGTTGTTTGCACAAGGAAAAACTTATTGAGGTTTGAGATCATACTTAAGACTATATCGTCACATATTACTGTTTTGTCTTTAGTTAATTGTTTATTTAAGTGACTGTTAACTGAATTCAACTTCTCTTCAAAATTGGCATGTGATAAGAGCATTATTAGAGGAGCATCAATAACTAAATATGCTTTTGTCAAAATGCCAAATTTGCACAGTTTGAGTGTAGGAAGAGACAATCTCATAAACTTTTCAGACCCCTTTTTTGCATATGTGTTTGGTAGTAGGCCAGTTTAACAAAGAGTATGCAGAATAATTGTTTTTACAGAGGAAACCACAGTCTGTTTAAGTAAATATAGGAAAAGAAATATCGGAATCGGTATCAGTATCAGTTATCTGCCAAATTAGTTGTGAAATACTGACATATCGATATCAGCCAAAAATGCAATATCGTGGATTCCTAAGGTTAAGCTATAATATTCATGCCCTTAGCATGCAACACAGCTTAAACTCTGACCCCTAACAAGCCTGCGACTCCTCCCGCCAGGTATAACCCAAATTGCACTGACCAAATTGGCTCCTTCGCGTAACGTCTGCTTTACTGAAAAGACGTCAAAAAGCTCAGCTGAATAGCACCACACCTGAACCGGTGGACCCAGTGATCAATGCTTTTGCTGGACAAAAGCCACACATGACCCCTTACTTACCAACGGGAAACTGGGATCAAGGAAAGATCCCAGGATTTACGTGAGAAAATGTTTATACACAGTCTTTTATTGTTATAGTTCGTAATGTTCAGAATTTGAAAGTGTCAGGGTGAACAAAAGCCAAAACTACTTTGTCAATAATGCAAATAAACCAGTTAAAAATTATATCGCTTAATGTGAATGGGCTAAACAAGTTATCAACAAGCTTAAAAAAAAGAATAAAATTGATATTGCTTACTTATAGGAAACTAATCCACCTGAACAGGAACTTCAAAAAACTGGGTAAAATGGGTTTTAGAAAAAAGATTTATAGATCCTTTAAAAGCAGTAGAGTAGCTATCTTAATCTGTAACAAAATCAAATTTCAATGCTTAAAAGAAATAAAAAGACAAAGAAGGCAGACATATCATGATTAATGGACAAATAGAAGAACAGCCAGTCACACTATTGTATATATACGCCCCTCCAGAAGCGGGAGAGTTATTTTATAAATCAGTGTTAGTGGTTGTACTGAAACAGTAACTTCCCTCGGGGATTTTTAAACCATTTCTGATTCTGATTAGACACGTTCATCCAGAAAGCAAGCAGGTGGAGGCGATTCGAATATTGTGCTGAATCATACTTCGGATACTACTAGCAATACTAAAAACAGGAAAACACATATAGCCCGATGGATACATATTCATCTGAAAGAGATGGGATTCATAGATACGTGGAGAGAATGTAATCTCCTGGAGAGAGACTGTACATACTACTGAAGCTCTCATTCAACATTTAAGAGAATAGATTTTTTTCTAATGAAATTAGAGGAAAGCTTTAGAATAGCTGATTGTGAAATTAGGACAGCCAATCTGTCAGGTCATTGTGTTCTATATTTAATAAACCTTAATATGAAAACCAAAATGACAAATTTGAGACTAAATCTTGGAATTTTAAATGACCATAAGTTAGTAGAGCAAATAAAAAATGAAATAAACATATACAGGAAAGAAAATGACCAGGGAAGATTAGATACCACAATACTCTAGGACGCTATGAAGGCAGTACTAAGTGGAAAGTTAATATTGCTAGGCCCATATAGATCAAAACAAAAATTTAAGGTATATCAGGAAAAGATGACAGAACTTGAAATACTAGAACAACTCCATAAAAGAACAAGTGAAGCAGACATATTGAGAAAGATCAAAGAGACGTTAAGAAGAAAATAGATGATATAGCATCTGAGGAGAAATAAAATAAAATAAGTGTTTTAAAACATATTACAAGGGTGGATCAAAAACAAATATTTAGGTAGACGATTAAGAAACAAACAAAAACTAAACTAAATACAACTGACAAAATTAGGGATCCCATAACTAAAACAGTACCAGAGATCGAAAAACTATTTGTAGAATATGATGAAACTTTATATTCCCAATCTTCGGCTACAGATGAAGACACAATCAAAACTTAATAAAATTCATTAGATCTTCCAAACTTAGGAGTCACAAAACAAAATACTATGCACACAGATTAAGGAAAAAGAAATAGATATGGCAATAAGAAAGATGAAAATCAACTAAAAGCCCTGGAAGTGATGGACGCCCTATAGAATTGTATAAAACCTTTAAGAAAGAAACACTCCAATGTTAGTGTCGGCTTTTAATCACAAAGTTAAGAAAGGAATGATTCCCCCATTCTGTGAATGAGGCTACAATAACAGTTATACCTCAGGAAGGTTAAAACAAAGAATGCTGTGAAAACTATAGACCGATATCAATATTGAACTGTGACTATAAAATGTATACATCCATAATCTCCAACAGACTCCAGACTTACATAGCAGACCTAATAGACAAAGACCAGACCAGATTTACTAAAGAATGACAAGCCCAGGATAACATTAGGAGTAGGGCTGGACGATAATTCAATAATAATTATCGATCAACAGACATATTGATGATGGGGAAAAAAGGTCAATAAAAAAGTTCAATAGAATAGTTTTTCTTCCTCTTGCATTCTAGCCATATAGGTTAATATTTTAGTTATTACATCCTCCCAACCAATTACAAACACAGACTCAGGAACCAAGCTCCACCCCCTTCAAAGAGTTCACAGAGCATGCGTTCTTTTTTTTTTTTTATAACCGTGTAGGCATGGTAAAAAGTTGGTTGAATAAAGAGTTGAGTTTGAATTCAGTGTGAATTCAGAGTGTTCTGTATCTAAAAATAGGTTGCTAAGCAACAGTATAAAATGGCCAGGGCTGCACTTAACATATTTTTTTAATTTGTTGATGATTATTAATATCGATCAATATGATTTCTGTTTTATCGATATGCTTTTTTCTACATCGTCCAGCCTTAAATAGGAGAACCCTACATGTAATTAAAGAACTAAAAAATAAAAGATGCAATTATCTTAAGTTTAGATTCAGAGAAATCTTTTCATAGCGTCAGTTGCAAGTTTCTCAGTTTGGAGAGATTGGGGTTCCACTAACAGTCAGTTTAATGCATCAAAACACTATCAAAATCAAAATTTTGTGCAACTCTTGAGATTGTGCTAAGGCGTATTGTGTCACTTCCTGTTTTTTGTTGCTGCTGTGTGGATTGTGGTCTGGTGTTCCAGACTGGATTTTATCTTTAATCTCTTTGCTGTGACATCTTTCTGTTTCTATCACATAAGCACATTTAAAACACATTCTCTGTTGCTGCACTTCACTTTTGGGAACTCCTCGTGTTTCACATGGTTTGCTTTTCTTAGCGTGGTAAGAGGTCGCTAGCCTAGCCTAACTTTAGCCTTAGTATGGCTTCCTCCCCTAACCTTCCGTTAGCTTCTCCGTCTCTGTCTACCCCCCCCCCCCCCCCTCTCCTGCTCTCTGTGTCTGATGTTTAATTATTCCTCTGCCTCCTTCACTGATAATGGTACATGTAATAAATGTAGGGTTTTTGTAGCTTTGGAGGCAAGGGTGTCAGAATTGGAGACCCAGCTCCGTGCAGGGCAGTCAAAAGTAGCCGGTCAACAGCGGCAAGTCGCCGTCTATAGCAGCTCTTGCCGCCGCCTGCATTTCCCCGATTATATAATGGAGTGATATTTGTACCTTCTGGTTGAGCGCGCAGGAACCAATCCGAGCTCAAATCTGAAAAACTCTTTTCGCGCGACACTCGCGGAGAAACAGCCAAGCGAGCGCACATCTGGTGTTGAGCATGGAATGAGCAAGTCGAGCTCGCGAGCAGAGAAGGAACTGAGCGTGCGCGAGACCGGTTTTGAGCGCGTGCGTGTTGTCTCACTGCACACTCGGAAGTTAGTAAATTGTCATATATTCACCTAATCTGATCTGTTTTATATGGTGCCAGTAATTCAAATTCAACTAATTTTATGCAAATTTGTTCACAACCTTGTTCAAACATGATAACATGTGAAATTTTTTTTTAAGAATAATAATGAAGAAAAAAATAAAAGGTTGTTTTTGAAGAATTGATCATTCACTTTTTTGCTTTTTATTCAATTTAAAACATGCACTCCGACTGTATTCTTTAAATAATCACCTGTCTTGAAAGCTTCCAAAATACATCAGGGAGACTATTTTTCAAAATTCTCCCCTTCGGGGCTCGGGCACCAGCATAAGTGCACCCTCCTACCTGATAGTGTGTGGCCTGCTACTGTAAAACAGTTTGACTGCCCTGTCCGTGCTGTTGAAAAACCAGCAGAAAGCTGCCCCTTAGCTAGCACGGAGCCACAGAGATTAGCTTCATGTAGCGGTCCGCCAGCAGCACCCCAGCAGCCAGGTAACCAGGCTAGCTGGGTGACAATATTCAGGAAGCATAGCTCTAGATTCCAGCCACAAGGTCACCACCAACCCGTCTGGGTTTCTAACAGATTTTCCCCACTCAGCTCCACAGCCGATGAGAAGCTGGATCTGGCAATTGGCAGCTCCATAGCCAGAAACGTGGCAATAGAGACACCAGAGTCAAATGCCTGCCTGGGGCCATAAGAGGGCGACATCAAATCCTACCTGAAACTGCTGGCTAAGGACAAGTGTAAATGCAGTAAGATTGTTATTCACACTGGCGGTAATGACACCCAGTTACGCCAATCGGAGGTCATTATAGTGTTGTTTCAGTGTGTAAGTTTGCCAGTACAATGTCAGACTTCGTAATTTTCTCTGATCCCCTACCTGATCTGACCAGTGATTACATATTTAGCCGCATGTCATCATTCAACCGCTGCTTGTTTAGGTGGTGTCCTGAAAATGAGGTGGGCTACACTGATAACTAACTGGACTAACTGGCTTCTGTGTTGGTTCTTTTAGGTAAATAATCACAATCACGTTTATTGCCAAGTAGGTTTGCACTTACAAGGAATTTGACTTGGTGTTGATGGTGCAGATTCACCCAAACACATAGGCTAATGTATTTGTTTGCAACGCGCATGTCAATTGCATTTGTGTGGGTCAGGTGTTTTGATGGTTTTGTGTGTGCCCTCTGATAAAATCCTGCAAGCGCCACTGAATCAAGTTCTTACAAATATGAACATTATATGTCCTACTGCCCTCATCACCATTGTCACTACTGAACGTGCATAGCAGCTTCCCACTGTTGATCTTGCTTCTTCCCTCCGAAACTCTTGAAGTCTCTCTTTTGCCCTCTGGGCGGCTCCACCCTTTGTTGATGTCCCTTGCTTCTGATACAGAAGGGGGCGGACCCACAACAGAGGAAATACCTGAATAAACAGGACAAATGACGAGACGAGAGGCAGTGAGCATTGGTTTGATGCAGCCTCGCTTCTTAGTAACTTTCATCATGAGATTAGAATGAAAAATACACTTCCAGTAACATTTATGTTCAGTCAGTTTATGTCAAAAATCAAATATGTTTAATCACTTTCTAGTCTGTCCATAATTACCTTGTTAAATCTGGTTCATTCTTAAATTTATGGTCTTTAGATTTAACACACACATCTTACTAGCAGACAATAGTGCTTCCACTTCTAGGTACATTTGCAGCTTTCCTAAGTAAACAAGCTTTCATGTTAATTGAGTATCAATTGGAATATATTCCCCATTTATTGTTGGTTGGTCTGCGAATCAATCCTTTTTCTTTGCATATTTTTTTAAAACAATAACACAAACCTTCAACAACATAATGTTTGGGATTTTATACTCGTTACTGTTAAGAGATCAAGTGACGGTGAGGCACCGCCATTACTAAATCTGGCATCCATCTCATCAATACAGTACTGTCTAAAAACTCTGCTTACATGGTCTACTGTTTATAAAACTACCTACAAATTGCCTAAAATTAATCAGACATACACAACCTGCTTATTATTTTGTATGTGTTTCATACAATATTACCTGAATAAACAGAACAAATGACACAAGAGGCAGTGAGCGCTGATTTGATGAAGCCTCGCTTCATAGTGTGAGCCATAGACATAATATAAGAGTAGACGCGTCATTGGGCGGGTTCTGCCTATGCTGCGATGCGTCAGAGTGTCCGCCATCTTAAATGTGGCAAATCTGCAGTTACTCAGTCACTTAAACAGTATCAGAGGAACTTTAATCTCTGAATATACCTTGCATTCGTAGTATTTTTGTTTTTGTAATATTACAAGTTTATTTTCGTATCCCTTTAGCTTCATTCTCCTGAATTTATTCTCCTAAAGAATAAAAATATTTAAAATAATCTAACCTGGCCCTATTACTCCAGGAGTGAAATAATTCTGGAAACTGTGACTATTCTGGAAATGTTCCCTTTTAATTCTCATAATATAACGTTTTTCTCTAACATTATCACTTTCGTGTTTTTTTTTTTTTTTTACTTTATTGACCTAGGACTTTTTTTCTCATATTATTAATTTTACCTCTTTAATACTCGCCCAAAAAGTCTGTTCCTAAGGGTTCATATGTGACACGGTTTTATGAAATAATGAAGACCACAATGTTTAGATTTAACAAATTGATCCTTATATTCATAACACACACACATATCTATCTATCTATCTATCTCTATATATATATATATATATATATATATATATATATATATATATATATATATATATATATATATATATATATATATATATATATATATATATATATATATATATATAGCAACTTTTTTCTGCCACATACAATATGCCCGTTATGTTGACGTGTGAACCTGCGCCCAATGACGCGTCTACGTATATATGTCTGTGGTGTGAGCGACCCACTGAGCTATATAATACACTGGAGTGCTGATTTTGCCGAAAAACTGAAGTCACTGGCCGCCATCTTGCTACTCCCTACTCTCACAGAATCCCATAGGATTTGGTTGCAACAACAAGCAGTTTTCTGGCTGAGTGAAAACGTTTCATAGGTAATTCTACAGTCAGTGGATGTACTAACACTATCAACTACTAGGAAATTAGGTGCTGAAATATTTTACATGTTATTCATATTAAATATATATATATATATATATATATATATATATATATATATATATATATATATATATATATATATGTATACACATATGTAATTATATATTTTTGTACATTGTTATTTATATATTTATAAATGTTAAACATATATCTTTAAATGAATAAAATGAAAAACATTTCAGCACATGACTTTCTCAGTACTTGATAGTTTTAGAACATAACATAGAAGTATATGGCATTTGACATTTTAAAAGTCTTACGCCCCCCTGAACATGAGAAAATCCTCGTTATTCGATGCTGTAGCGCACATATTCCCTAGTTACTGGGGGATAATAGGGAGTACCAATATGGCGGCTGGTGGCTTCAAAGCGACTTGTTCAAACAGACGGTGATTAGCACTCCAGTGTATTATATAGCTCAGTGGAGCGACCAGGTTGACGAGGTTCCCTTCACTCTGAGGACTCCCTGCCTGCTCGCTACGCTGCCCCTAGTGGTGAACTCCACAAACATCTATCCCAGAATCAACTGAACATATGGTAATAAACACTTGTCAAAGTCCTCCATCCCTTTAACTGGAGTGTTACTAAAATTGCAAATAACCTATTATCATTATAAAATAAACGAATGTGACTACACATTTTGTGTGTGTCACACTTCTGTTCTCATTGAAACACCTCCTTGATTCTTTTTCTATGTTATCCTCTTGATCCTTTGCTGCCATCATCACCTTTTACCCCCTTCTCAGCATCTCCCTCACAGCTTCCTGTGGATTGTTGTGGGTTTTGGGTCCGTCTTCCCAGTGGATTAGAATTTTGTCCATGATGTCTGGAATTTAATGCCTTTTTCCTTAAGCTCCTTTTTAATTCTGTTGTATTCTTTGTGTTTTTAACAACCTTGCTGCGATAGCAGTGGTTGAAGAATACTGATTTGCCTTTTATTTGGATACATTTTTGCCGTGCTGTCTAAAGGATTGCCTTTTTCGTGTCAAATTGCAGAAAGTTCACAATTACTGACCTTGGTGTAGATTCAGGGGCAGGTCTCAGTGCTGTTGCTCTGTGGGTCCGTTCAATCAGGCATCTCCTCTGGCAGGTCCAATTTTTTCCCACAGTTCTTCTACATAGCAGGGAACCGAGTCTCCCTCTGTGCCTTTTGGGATTACAAAGATCCAGATGTTGCTTCTGCGCGATCTCCCTTTCAGCTCTGTCAGTTTTCCTTAATTTCCCGTTGTTTTTAAGAACCATCAGAAGAGCTTGTTTTGTGTCTATGCTTTAGTCCTCAAGCTCACCTACAGATGCCTTGTAGCTGACAACACAGTCGCATTAAATGGTCGCCACGGCCATATTGAGTACCTGCTGTGGTACCCGCGGTACACCTGGTCATCGAAGGTGCCATCTGTATGTTGTGCAGTTGGGTGTGATAATAAGAAAGGTGACCCAAATATATATTTTTAATCGCTTACCGAAAGAGGAACAACATCGTCAGAGATGTCTGTCAGTTATCAGGATGGCTAACTAGACACCGACTGAGAGTAGGCGTCTGTGCAGTGTTCACATTTCGTATCAAATGAGTATCAAAGCAAGTCAGGAGAGCTAGCTTAAGCTATTGCCAATTTTTATAACTTAAGAAAGCAAACATAGAATATGCATTTCTAAACATATCCACAAATACAGAAAATAGTTATTTCCAACAAAAGAATGGCAACTCCTTCTCTTATTTTTTACTACAAAAGCTACTTACAGAAACTATCATAGGTCACAAGAAAACGCAAAAATAAAATTATGTCAAACAGAGGCAGCTATGTGAGAGTATTTACATTAAAAATTAGAAATTACTTTTTACAGAAACTATGTACACAAGATTCACGACACCACAACATATTTGTGCCACAACACCAAAGTTAGAATGACACATTTTCTCAGACTCTGTCTGAGAAAATGTGTCAGACAGAAGTGTGAGAGAAAAGGTGTAAGAGAAAGCTATAACTGAAAACATTATTAAGTGAATTGCAATAATGTAGTCTATTGTTGATGTAAGCATGGATTACTATCTCCAGGTTATGCTTTGATACAACTGGTTTTATCTTGGCAACCTTCCATATCTTACGGAACCTTCCTTAAACACACTGCTGACCTGGTTAATTAACCCGAATCCAGGGTTACACCAAGATTTGTAACCTGTTGCTTAACATATGGTTCCAGATCACAAAGAGTTGGAAGAGGGTTTTGTGAATTACTGTTAGGTTTGAATAAAATCATTTCTGTTTTCATTGAAGCTTAGAATACTCATGGTCATGCATCCTTTGATGTCTTCAAGGTACTTTAACAGATGTTGGCTGTAGTATACATTTTTGGGTTTATAGCAAGATCAGTCTGACAGTGATCTGCATAAATGGTAAATGGCTGGCACCCTGGAAAATATCCAAAATCCCACTTTTGTCCAGAAAGTCATTTCATTAGATAAAACAGTTTTCTCCAATATTTTTGAAAGAAACTGGAGTTTTCAGAACAGTCTAACATTTGAGTACTCCAAGTGCTTGAGTCTGTTTTGTCAGTGGTTTTAGCACAGCATGCTTAAGAACATTAGGAACCACTCCATAGGTGTTACTGCTGATTATGAAGGCAAGAACTTAGGGTCCAATTGAAGGGAACACAATTTTAAAATTACATGCAGGGATGGTATCAGAAGGAGTACCTGAAGGTTTCATTTGGTCTACCACTTTGTTTAAAAAGGAAAGTGAAACATGTCAAACTGCTCAAAGATAGCTGAGCATGGAACAAAGTTAGGTGGATCCTGATGTCAATTTGGGGGCATGTTATATAATCTTTTTCCACCGAGTGGCAGTGTTCAAAGCTTTGCATTTCAGTCCTCTTTTAGTGGGATTTTACCATTTATTTTTGTCTCAAACATGATATAAAAAGCTTGATGCAAGTTATTTATAATTTGTATGTGTTAAATTTAATATTTTTGGAAGACTGTCAGAAATAAATTATTCTTTAATCCATTTACTCATCTTAACCTTTTAATTTTACTAGACCTATCAAAACTCACTAACTTGTAATATTGAACTAACTTTCTTGAAAATACAACAGTTTTATTGTTTACTTACCAATGACATAAGACAGCAGCAAGTTCCATCCAGTTACAAATGCCAACACTTCTCCTACTGTCACATAGGTGTAAAGGTAGGCAGAGCCTGTCTTGGGTACCCGGGCTCCAAATTCAGCATAGAACATTCCTGCAAAAACTGAAGCCACAGCTGCCACAAAGAAGGAAAAGACTATGCTGGGGCCTGCCACTTCCCTTGCAACCTCGCCCGAGAGCACATAAACCCCAGCTCCAAGTGTGCTACCGACACCAAGACCCACCAGGTCCAGGGTGGTTAGGCACCTGCAGAAGTTGGACTCTTCATCTTCAGGCTGCAGAGGCTTCTTTCGGGTCAGTGCATGAATAAATGCTGTCGCTTTGCTGCATGATATTGAAATTGAAATATTTCACAGTATTTAGTTAGTTTTGAGTGGAAATGATCAGCTATCTAATGGTCATTACCTGGAATTTGTTTCTAAACTACTGATTTCAGTGTGTCTTGACATTTTAAAAGTAAAAATTGTGATGAAAAGAAAAAAAGGGATTATGGATTTCCTTTTATTTCCAGGCAGCTGACCTGCAGCTTGAGACTAGTGCACACCTGAAATTAGTTCAGCTGATAAGTCTGCTGAGGCAGCGTCTTCCTGTCTTCCTGTTTACTTGTGATGACTTACAACCACATTTAAAGGAAAAAAATTAAACTGCTGCTTAATTTCCATTGATTTGTTTGTAATGGAAATAAAATAAGCAGAAGACAAAATAAAATCCAGTAGCTGTCATGACAGCAAGCAATACATATATAATATACACAATATCTCAAAGTTTGAGAGTAAATGATGCACACTGTCATTGCATGAAAAGTAGAATTTTCTGCAGTAAATCATAGATCATGCTAAACTAAGCAACAGAAGTAGTTTATTTTTATTTTCCTTGTTTTAAAATAATGGAGATGCACATTGTCATTCCTTAGATTAGAATAAAAGTAATATTAAAAGCATTTGGAATATATTACAAATATTTTATTTATATTTTCTATATATTGATATGTTTGTAGAGGCTCACAAATTCACCAAGTATATTGTGTCAGTCCCCCTTCCCACAGACACATACACACACTTGGACCCCCCTCCCCCATCTCCTATGACAGGTGGCACACTGAAAGCCATCAAAATCTGATGGGTGACAGCCATCAAACTTTGACAGGTGTCCTCTGTGTGACCTCACCCCACTTAGCCCTTCTCTCTTCCTTCTGGAATCTTCTGATAACATCTGAGGGATATTTCCCATCACTTCCAGTAAAAATAACATATCGTTTTACAATACAAAATGCAATATATGAATACTTAATAAGCACTGCATGAATTATAAATAAAACTGAATCAGGTGGATAAATTACTAAATCTTCCAGTGTCCTGTGTCTGTCATGGAGGAAACCTCAAACCACAGCAAGTCCACAGCATTCTTTCATCTCAACACACAAAGTTTGCAGTCCAGGCCTTTCCATAAAATATTTTTTTTCTGTCAGGTCACCCCTCATGGGTTTGCTGATGCCTATCTCCAGCACCCACTGGGCAAGAGGCGGGGTACACCCTGGACAGGTCCCCAGTCTGTCGCAGAGCAGACAGGGAGATATTTGACATAAAATTTGGAAGATTTATTTTCCCACCCCATCCAGAACTAAGAACCAGGTGTCTCATTTATAAAGCTTGTGTATGCACAAAATGGGTCCTGAAATGTGCGTACGTCACTTTCCACGCAAAAGTTGCGATCTATTAAAAAAAAAACTTGACGGGAAAATGTGCGGGCCTCACAACAACCCTGACCCATGTGTATGTTCATTTTGGGGACAGGGGATATTGTCGACGCAGATGGTAAATTGATGAATTGCAGCGAAACTGCATCACGATTCCTCTAAAACATTCAACTTCACTCCATATCAGACTTTAATCAAAGATTGACTTCATCATCCATCCATTTTCTAACACGTCTATCCCTTGTGGGGTTGTGAGGGGTCCTGGTGCCTATCTCCAGCTGTCAATGGGCGAGAGGCGGGGTACATCCTGGACAGGTCGCCAGTCTATCGCAGAGACTTCGTCATAAGCACACAAAAGTGTTATTCATGCTTGCACTGGTGACACTTAAGTATACATAAGGACCTTTCAAATAAATGTTAAAAATGCCCATAAGTCAGCTTAAATCTTAACTAAAAGCACGGACAACACGGGGTTTCTACCATCACATTCCTTTCACCAATAATCACCGAGGTGACATGCTCTATAGATCAACAGATTATTGTGAGAAGGCATGAGGCAATTATTTTGATTGCCGTAAACGGTGAAACACACACACATGCATAGCGCTGTGCGGTGGATGCATTGGCACTGCTGGAAGACCTTGCAGGTGAAAGAATTAAGAGGAAACATGGCTTCAGGGATCAAAAATTTCCTGGCTAATGACGATGACTGACCAATATGCTGCTTTAGACTCCGAGCATTGCATTCTGGTATAACCTATAGGCTGAACACACAGCCTCAGAGGAATTTCAATTTTTAACAGATTATTTTAATGTGGGCACTTGTCCTTTTACCTCTGATTTACAAATGTCATAAATGCCGCACTGTGAATTTTTTCAATGTTTCTTTGCTTTTTCTCCCTGCCTTCAACTATCCACACGTCTCCAACCCCCAGCCCACCAGAGACCTACCCTTCCCCCCCGACGCCAATCTCACCAACCCCCGACCCATCCACACCTTCAGTCCTGTCTTCCTCCCCCCTCACAGTCACTTCAACGCAGGTGAGAGGCCAGCTGATGAGGCTGAAACAGAGGAAAGCCTCAGGATGAGACGGCATCCCCCCAAGGCTGCTGAGGACCTGTGCAGATGAGCTCTGTGAGGTCCTCAGCTACTTCTACAACCTGAGCCTCAGCCTGGGGGTGGTCCCCATCCTGTGGAAGACCTCCTGTGTGGTACTGGTTCCCAAAATGCTGCACGCCAAGGAACCAGCCCACTTTAGACTAGTCACCCTGACCTCCCATCTGATGAAGACCATGGAGAACCTCATCCTTGCACACCTACGCATCCTGGTGAGCCCCACCCTGGACCCGCTGCAGTTTGCCTACCGGCCCAACATCGGAGTAGAGATGCAGCGGGTGCTCACCCACCTGGAGACCACAGGGAGCGCTGTGAGAGTCATTTTCAACACCAATCAGACCAGTGCTGCTGAGGGGGAAGCTGGAGGACGTTGGAGTGGACAAACATCTTGCTGTCTGGACCATCGACTACCTCACTGACCACCCTCAGCACATGCGGCTGCACGGCTGTCAGTGAGAGATGGCAGTCTGCAGCACCGGGGGCCCCCAGAGCACCGTCCTGTCTCTGTTTCTCTTTACCCTCTACACCTCGGACTTCACCTACAACACGGACAGCTGCCATCATCAGAAGTTCTCAGATGACACGGCCATTGTGGGTTGTGTATCAGAGGGGAACGAGCTGGAGTACCGGTCGGTCATCATGAACTTTGTGGACTAGTGTGAGAGGAACCACCTGTGTCTGAACACCAGTAAGACCAAGGAGATGGTGATCGACTTCAGGAGAAGACCCCAACCTCACTTCCCCGTGAACATCCAGGGGCAGGACATAGAAACTGTGGAGAGTTTCAAATACCAGGGTGTTTACGTCAATAATAAACTGGACTGGACTCATAAGACCAAAGCCCTATACAAGAAGGGCCAGAGCCACCGGCTCCACCTCCTGAGGATGCTGAGGTCCTTTGGAGTGAGCAGGCCCCTGCTTAAAACCTTCTGATTCTGTGGTGGCCTCAGCCCTCCTCTACGCTGTTGTCTGCTTGGCCCCAGGCAGCGCAGAGCTTTAGACTGCAACATTTCTCTCGTGGTCTGCTAGTGTCTTTTCTTCCTCCTTAGGTGGCATTTGTATTGTGAACAGCGGTAATTTGCATGGTCTGCCATGTATTATTTCAAAAGGGGTCAAACCATTGCTCGTTGGAGTTATTCTCATGTACAGTTTTACTAGGTCCAGGCACTCTGGTATGGCCTCTTTGTTTCTTCCATACACTTTTCAAGCCTGGATTTAACTGTCCCATTTGTTCTTTCCACAAGTTCTGCACTTTGTGGATGATGAGCACAGTGATTCTTTAAGGTTATTTGTAACCTGCTTGCCATTTGCTGAATCACCTGGTTCACAAAATGTGGACCATTGTCACTATATTTTCTGTGGGATACCAAAATTTGGAACTACACCTTTGCATATTGATTTAGCTACTGTCAGTGCATCTGCATGCTTTGCTGGGATTATTTAAACCCATTTTGAAAATGCATCACTTCAAAATGTTCCTTTGGTTCTGGAAACCTTCACTGTTCTGATCTAAAATTACCCTGAGGGTTATGTTTAACACAGATTGTACAGGCTTTACAAAAAAAATTGTGTATGAAATAAATCCATATGTTATAAAGTGATGCTGTATTATAGTTATCCCTCCTTTTTGAGACATGGCAAGGCCCATGGCTCAAAACAGCTGCTGATTTGAATAAGCTTTTAGGGAGAACTGGTTTGTTACAAACTGTATAGAATCCTTCTAGATCCACTGTTGCTCCATTTATTACCCATATTTGTTTTTCTGCAGTTGGTGCAATTTGCTGTCTGTTTAACAACCCTTCTAGATTCACAGGAACTAGTCTTTAGCTTATCACCATGAGGCTGTAACAACACATAGGTCATAAAACTAGCTTTACAGTCGACTGTTTGGATGAACGGTTTTTGATAATTTGGTAGAGCTAAGACAGTTGCTGAGATAAGCTTTGCTTTTAGCTCTGTGAATTGCTGTTCTGCTTCTAGGGTCCACTGGATTGTGTCTGATATGTCCATTAGCTTGCATAAATAAGATTTAAGAGAAGCTGAGTTTTCTCTACATAATGTGGAATCCAAGTTCTGCAGTAATTTCACAATCTTAAAAAGGACATTTTTTTGTTTTTTAGTAACTGGTTTTCTGCGCACTTGCTATCACAGTTTTTGGCTTTTCCTGCATCTTTTTACCTTCTTTTGAAATAACATGGCCTGTAACAAACTTGTTTCTGCACCCACTGTATTTTATCTTTGCTAACTTTGTTTCCTGTTTTAACCAAAATGATGTAGCAGCTGCAAGGAGTCTGCTCTACAGTTTTCAGCTTTTAGACACAACCAGAAGGTCATCCACGTACATTTACTCTTGACTTCCATGCTTTAGATTACAGCTCTTTAAGCATGTTAAAATGGTCTGGGTGAAAATTGTAGGACTATCTGCAAATCCCTGTGGTAGGCGTGTGCACGTATATTTTTGCCCCTCAAAAGTAAAAGCGAACCAAAATTGGGAATCTGGGCATGGTCTAATTATTTCTGCATCCAATACATTTTTATAACATTATTATAACATTATTCCTGTTCTTCATCTTTTAGCCGGTACTGTTTTATCCACGGCCTGTACTTTGATTTAGGTACTATTTTAACTCGTTCTACTGTTGTCAATAATCCTACATCAGTTGGTCCTGTAGACCACAATGCACATGGAATACCTTTTAAATAATTTTCATCAGATTCTGCCCTAACAGATTAATTGGGAAGGTTGGTGACATTACTACAGTAGCATACAACCTTTTTTCCTGTTTGAGGATCCTTTATTTCTAATGCTTTTGACATCCATTCTAGGGACGTTTGCTGATTTTACAAAAATGGGCATTTTACATGCCTTTAGTCCTAGATTATTTTTTATGCATGTTTTACAGGACCTGATTTGCATAAAAGAGTAGCTGGCTTTCCATTAATTGTAAGCACTATGTATGGTTTTACTTTTAATGCATTGAATAGCTCCCATGCTCTGCACACTGTTATGGGAATTGTAGATGGAATTCTAAGCAAAGATAACTGAGTTCCCATCTTTACTAAATGAGGAGACGGCGGTGATATAGTTCCAGCACTTTTAGTGAGAAACAGAGCAGAGATCACATAAATGGAAAGTAATCGCACTCCACGGTCCCGCTGCAGTCTGCCTGTCTCGCTTTTCGGCTCCCCCTAATACTGCACAGTGACCTTGGCTTGAGACATAACAAAGACAGTATCCTAAACAATCACCATGCTGCACAGTATCTACGCAGCATTCAGCCTTGCACTCAGCAACAGTGGATCTTATACACAGACATCAGGTCTCAAGGCCTCCTCTGTCCGAGTGGTGTGAGGCCATTGTGACTTCAGAATAATAATTCTTATAACAACACACAAACTGTTTTTAATGGCTTTGGAGCCCCATTTGCTCTAGCTCCTAGTCACGACTCATATGAAGAACCGCCCCTGCGGTCTCTTCCTCGTCCCCGCAGATGAGGTGCTTGTATCTGGTTGGGACATTTCCTAGACCAATGGTTGGGTGACCCACAATTCCAGCATCCCCGATCTGTTTTTACTGATTTGGGCTGAAACCCCCCCTCGGTCGCAAGGACCGCCCCTGCCTCCTCGGAAACCTCCTCGACGCTGTCGAGGGGTCCGGTGGCTTTTAAAGCAAATATTTCTTCTGAATCAGACGTAGGATCTGCCCAGAAAATGTGTCCCCCCCTCCTGACGCATCACCTCCCTTTTTAGCGTGTTTCTCTGCGTGACGCTTATATTCAAATACTGTGGTTACATTAGACGTTGTCAGTGTAAGTAAGTGTTTTGTAACCCACGTGGATACATTTGGCTGGAAAACTCCCATTAACATATTTTTTTATTGTTCTATGGACCCAAAATGTCCATAATCCGTCCTCCTGCGGAAAACTGTACATGCTGCGTCTGCCACAGCTGCCTTTGTTTATTTCCCATTCGCGCTTGATGTTCAAATATTCCGCCTTGTGGGGTTCTGTCTGTATAATTTGCAGTTATTTTTCCCTCCCCAACATTTCTAGCTTCCTTTAACGACCACGGATGGAAAACTGGGATTGTTTGAGGCTGCTGATTTCCTACATTAGGATTTGCGACCCGCATCATAGGATACAATCCTTTGGACTGGTCTGTAGATAACGGATGATCTGATTTACTCAGTCCATCCAGGTCTACACACAGATTTGAAATATTCCTAGGTGGGGGTTAAGGGATTATACAGGTGGTGGTCTGTGTTCTACAGTGGCTAGGATAGTTTGCGTGACTGAAGGAATGTTCTGGCGGGTTCTTTTTTGTTTAGAGCCTAACAATAGAAGTCCCAGAGAATTTAAGTTTTCTTGCAAGCCCCCCTCCCCTCTTCAAGTTTGTGTATTCATTCTACCTTGCTAACTGTCCCTATTGTAATGCAAATAACCTGTGACGGGTCCTAGTTCCTGAGCTGAGAACAGGTCATAGCCATGCTTTTCCAACAAGAAAAGGCAGAGCCTATTTATATTGTCCATTCACCAATAGACTCATTTAAATTTGAAAAACTCACTATGTGACAGAAAGAACAACTTAAGAATAATTGTATTATGTCTTGTCTTGCCTTTTTATGTCATTTAACATTTCAGCTTAGAAAATGACAAACAGTATGACTTCAGTATTGGAGTAACATTTATTTCATCCAAGGAAAAGCACTACATATAAAGCTACAATTGTCCCATTTAGCAGTTTCCACAAACCCAAGGTGAGTCCATCCTGCATTTGTGACAGGTATACTTTGTGCAGTGCACACAACGCTCAGTGCTGTGGTTCCTATTGCAGAGATTGCGCACCTGGCACTGTGTTGTTTTACCATTCATCTCACGATGCTGTCTCATCTTTTCTTCTTGTATTTCCTTTTCCTGCATAAACCTGTAACAAAGTTCATCTGCAAGGCGCAGAATGAACTTTCGTCGACTGTCTTTAGACCCTGTGCATTCCTTGTACAAAACATGCCTGTTTGTTGCAGCCATGTCAAGTAGGTTGTAAAAAACAGCTACGGGCCATCTCCGTGTTCCTGCATGCACTGAATAAGTTTGTAATTTCTGGTCCATAATGTCCACACCGCATTTCAAGTGGTTATAGTCAATAACAGTGTTAGGTTTCTGTTTTTGAGTCTCCCCAATCTCCATTTTCTGATGCATGGTGCTCAGCAGACAAACAGATTTCTTCTTTTTTGTTGCATACACTGTCAGTAAGGCACTTCCAGA